>NW_028166616.1:82500-98341 GCF_964263955.1 Coregonus lavaretus
AACGCAATGAATAATGGTTGAGAAACAGGTACATTACTGACTGACTAGTCATCTCATGATCATCATACCAGTCAGTCAGTGGTTCAATACAGAACACTAAACATTATCACCATCAACTCTAAAGCCACAGAGATAATGATAATAGGGTAATCAGAAAAATATGGTTTGTGACTCAAGGTATTGAACAAGCATTTTGACAAAGCCAAATACACTGATAGACTGGGACCAAAGACCTGACACATAGCTATCATAACATACATAAATATAGGACAGGTTAGGATAGAATGAACTTTAATGTCCCAAGGGGAAAATTGTCTTTGACACACAGTACTGCTGTATACAAAATAGACACTGTACATTACACACTCAACATAATACATACATTGCAAGTTACCCTTATCATCATACACTTCTCGTATAGCCACATACATAACACTTTGCATATTCCCTTATTCTGTCAGTGGCGTACTAACTAACACAGCTCAGAGGCATATTAATTGGCGTGCATGGTATTCATAATAAAATATATCAGTTAAATATGTCACGGAACCTTAGACATCGCTTGAAATGGCTTTAGCTCTTACGTCAACACCGCACTGGCTCCTGCAAGCCTCCCTGAATTCTTCCGGATATCCTACATTGATAGCGCCTGATATTTAGACAGCAAACCATGCATTCGTTGATTCATTGCCACCCGGTATTCCAGGTGGTGGATATGACATGAATAATATGTTCTGCGTTTGAAAATAATGTTCCGATTATGATTTACATTGTAATTTGATGATCAGTTACAATGTAGCGGTACAGGAACAGCAGAGCACCCGCCCACATTTTTCCTACGCTTATCACGTATTTTACGCAGGAATTGCGTAGCCAACGTAAAATGAATTACATCAATGAATTACATCTATTATACACTAGATGGCGGAAACGTTAAACGGTCAATTTCACTAGGTCTAAGAGTACCAGAGATTTTACTGGGGGGGAAATTAATGCAATGTAATAGAAATCTATTGACAAATACAAATATATATATTTGGTAGTGCCATGGCTATCCTGCTTTGCAAATGCACAAGACATTTCCATTCCATGTCATTTTTTGCTTGTCATTTTTTTTTTGTCTGGCTTACCATGTTTCCTAGTTGAGATCACCTTTGACAGGAGCCATTTCTTAGTGGTTGTGTTATTATTTACTACTGCACTTAACCCAACAGGCCCCATAGGAACACTGAATAACTGAATATTGAAGTACCCTCTCCTCTCCTCTCCACAACCACATCTCTTCCCTCCTTCCGTTCAGGCAAAAAGGAATGAAGGGATTTGTCCTAAATGGCACCCTATTCCCTATATAGTGCATTACTTTAGACCAGGGCCTAAATGGCACCCTATATAGTGCATTACTTTAGACCAGGGCCTAAATGGCACCCTATTCCCTATATAGTGCATTACTTTAGACCAGGGCCTAAATGGCACAATATTCCCTATATAGTGCATTACTTTAGACCAGGGCCTAAATGGCACCCTATTCCCTATATAGTGCATTACTTTAGACCAGGGCCTAAATGGCACCCTATTCCCTATATAGTGCATTACTTTAGACCAGTGCCTAAATGGCACCCTATTCCCTATATAGTGCATTACTTTAGACCAGGGCCTAAATGGCACCCTATTCCCTATATAGTGCATTACTTTAGACCAGGGCCTAAATGGCACCCTATTCCCTATATAGTGCATTACTTTAGACCAGGGCCTAAATGGCACCCTATTCCCTATATAGTGCATTACTTTAGACCAGGGCCTAAATGGCACCCTATTCCCTATATAGTGCATTACTTTAGACCAGGGCCTAAATGGCACCATATTCCCTATATAGTGCATTACTTTAGACCAGGGCCTAAATGGCACCCTATTCCCTATATAGTGCATTACTTTAGACCAGGGCCTAAATGGCACACCCTATTCCCTATAGAGTGCATTACTTTAGACCAGGGCCTAAATTTACATTTCAGTCATTTAGCAGACACTCTTATCCAGAGCGACTTACAGTTAGTGAGTGCATACATTTTTTTTTCATTCTGGTCCCCCGTGGGAATCGAACCCACAACCCTGGCGTTGCAAGTGCCATGCTCTACCAAATGAGCTACATGGGACTATGGGACAATGGCACACCCTATTCCCTATATAGTGCATTACTTTAGACCAGGCCCTAAATGGCACCCTATTCCCTATATAGTGCATTACTTTAGACCAGGGCCTAAATGGCACCCTATTCCCTATATAGTGCATTACTTTAGACCAGGGCCTAAATGGCACACCCTATTCCCTATGTAGTGATTTCGGAAAGTATTCAGACCCCTTGATTTTTTCCACATTTTATTACGTTACAACATTATTATTAAATTGTTTTTTTCCCCTCATCAATCTACACAATACCCAACAATGACAAATGTAGAAAAAAATTAACAACAGAAAAATATGACATTTACATAAGTATTCAGACCCTTTACTCAGTACTTTGTTGATGCACCTTTTGCAGCGATTACAGTCTCGAGTCCTTTTGGATATGATGCTACAAGTTTGTTTCACCTGTATTTGGGGAGTTTCTCCCATTCTTCTCTGCAGATCCTCTCAAGCTCTGTCAGGTTGGATGGGGGGTTCGCAGCACAGCTATTTTCAGGTCTCTCCAGAGATGTTCGACCAGGTTCAAGTCCGAGCTCTGGCTGGGCCACTCAAGGACATTCAGACTAGTCCCGAAGCCACTCCTGCATTGTCTTAGCTGTGTGGAGAGTAGAGGACAGGTTGGTGATTAATATTTGATCTGGTCCTCTCCATGCCCCCGGTCCTGAGTGAATATTAATGATGGGTGTCCGGGGCTGGAGGCTATGCTTTCCACCACATCGGTACGTTAACACCTCTCTACCAAGTGCTGGTACATTAACACCACCAGTACCGAGGTTCACAGCCGGTCGAGGCTCTAGCTTCAGTGTTGCACCCACACATACGGCCTTACCTATGAATTGCGCTGAGACCAGGTTGCGCACAAACAATGTGACCGTGTGGTTGAGTGTGTGATTGAAGTTGGCAGCCACCGTACTATACTGGGTTTTTAGTGGTGTGCCTAACCTCTATGCCATACAATACCAGGAGGCAGAGTGGGTTTTTATAGACTACAACACACTGATCACTTTACTGTGGGTGGTCGCACAGGGTCGGAGGTCAGGGTCGCTGCTTGTCTCGTATAGTAAAACTGTTATTTATGGGGAAAAGTTGTCTTACATATCATAAGTACAGTACTCCTCTCATTCATAGGGGAAGAGGGAAGGTCACACAGAGTGGGAGAACAAGGCGTGTCAAAGGTCTCATATGGTTGAGCGACAATACAACTGTCACGGTGGAGGGGAGGTAAGATTGGAGAGGTAGGGAAGACAGGATCGCTTGTCTTGTACAGTACAACAGCTGTATCTTATGGGAAAGGGGTACAGTTGGACAGGGTGGAAGGCCAGGGTCGCTTTGTCTTATAAGTACACTATAACTATAATTTATGGGGAAGGGCCCAGGGTACACCACGTGGGGAAATAGCATATTTATAGGGGTCTGAAGTGGAAGAGTATTTTCTTGTTTCGGCCTTCCACTGTCACTATGGATGTGCACATCACCAGGAACCCTGTGTCACCTTTTCCTATTGGACACCTGTCTTCCTGTGTCCCCCATCACTAGGGGAGCACTTCAGCACTGTGACACCTCTTCCTACAGAATACCTGTCTCTTCCATCACTAGGGAAACACTTTAGCACTGTGACATTTTTCCTACAGAACAGCTGCAGACACGCAGGGCTGAGCTTCACAGGGGAGCAGAGAGAGAGAGAGAGCAAGGTTGTGAAGAGACTGTATGGGATGAGCAGGAGGTGAACTTTCACTGGCTCAGAAACCCAGTCTGCCTCTTATCTCTTTTAAGATTCTCTCTTTCCTTTCTTCAGTAAGTGAGTAGAAGTTGTACACAGTGTCTTAGAGTTGCCTTAGTCTTTTTCACCCTCCTTCCATTTTTATACGACTACGTGATGATAAACAACATGGCGGCGACAGACACGTCGCCCTGTTTCTAGCTCATAGCCAACTTCGCAGTATTTTTGTTGTGTGTGTTATTTTTTATATTATTTGCTGAGAACATTTCTAGTATTATTACCGACGGCCTAAAATACATTTGGGACATTAGATCAGCGGTCACTCACCAGAAGTTCGACCAGACATTTGACTTCCCTGACCTGGATCCTTTGTTTTAGGTTTCTGAGGCAGCCCCACTAATCCCGGGTGCTACACCAAAATGTGGACACCGGAGAAGAGAGTGGAGAAATGGGGTTCTAGTCAGGCTCAGGCGGCGATTAAACCATCCACCGCTTCTGAGTATATTACTCGCTAACATTCTGTCCATGGGCAATAAAGTAGACAAGCTCAGGGCGAGGATCTCCTTCCAGAGAGACATAATGGACTGTAACATACTCTGTTTTACAGAATCATGGCTCTCTCCGGATATATTGTCACCATCCATACAGCCAGCGGTGGACTCCGTTCTTCACATGGACAGGAAGAAAGAACTCTCCAGGAAAAACAGAGGTGGAGGGGTACGTCTCATGATTAACAACTCATGGTTTGATTGTGGTAATGTACAGGAACTCATGTCTTTTTGTTCTCCCAATCTGGAATACCTCACCATCAAATGCCGACCACATTACCTACAGAGATAATTTTCTTCGGTTATTGTCACTGCCGTGTATATTCCCCCGGGTCACCTCTGGGAATAGTATTGACGTATACACTGACTGTGACTGGGTTCATCAGGAAGTGGATAGAGGATGTTGTTTCTACTGTGACAGTTAGAACTTATCCAAACCAGAAACTGTGGATAGATGGCAGCATTCTGGCAAAACTGAAAGCGTGAACCACCGCATTTAACCATGGCAAGGTGACTGGAAACATGGACGTGTAAAAACAGACCAGCTACGACCTCCGTAAGGCAATCAAAGAGGCAAAACGACGGTACAGGGACAAAGTGGAGTCGCAATTCAACGGTTCAGACACGAGACGCATGTGTCAGGGACTCCAGACAATCACAGATTATAAAGGGAAAGCCAGCCAAGCTAAGCATATTCTTCGCCTGCTTTGAGGATAACAACACCGAGCCGCTGACATGGGCCCCCGCTGATCTCTGTGGCTGAAGAGAGTAAGATATTCAAGCGTGTTAACCCTCGCAAGGCTGCCGGCCCAGCCGAATCCTCAGAGCATGTGCAGACCAGCTGGCTGGAGTGTTTACTGACATATTCAATCTCTCCCTATACCAGCCTGTTGTCCCCAATTGCTTCAAGATGTCCACCGTTGTTCCTGTACGCAAGAAAGCAAAGGTAACTGAACTAAATGACTATTGCCACGTAGCACTCACTTCTGTCATAATGAAGTGCTTTGAGAGACTAGTTAAGGATCATATCACCTCCACCTTACCCAACATTGCCACAACAGATCCACGGACGATGCAATTGCCATTGCACTGCACACTGCCCCATCCCACCTGGACAAGAGGAATACCTATGTAAGAATGCTGTTCATCGACTACAGTGCAGCCTTCAATACGATAGTGCCCTCCAAGCTCATCACTAAGCTCCCCCTCACTGTGCAACTGGGTACTAGACTTCCTGAGGGGCCAACCCCAGGTGGTGAAGGTAGGCAACAACACCTCTGCCACGCTGATCCTCAACATGGGGGGCCCCACATGGTTGCATGCTCAGCTCCCTCCTGTACTCCCTGTTCACTCATGACTGCGTGGCCATGCACGTCTCCAACTCAATCATCAAGTTTGCAGACGACACAACACTTGTAGGCCTGATAACCAACAACGACGAGACAGCCTACAGGGAGGAGGTGAAGGCCCTGTTGGGGTAGTGCCAGGAAAATAACCTCTCCCTCAACATCAACAAAACGAAGGAGCTGATCGTGGACTACAAGAGACAGCAGAGCGAGCATGCCCCCATCCACATCAACGGGACCGCAGTTGAGAGGTTCAAAAGCTTCAAGTTCCCACGGCGTGCACATCACTGGACCTGAAATGATCCCTTCACACCGACAGGGTGGTGAAGAAGGCGCAACACCGTCTCTTCAACCTCAGGAGACTGAAGAAATTTGGCTTGGCCCCTAAGACCCTCATGAACTTCTACAGATTCACCATTGAGCACATTCTGTCGGGCTGTTTCATCGCCTGGTATGGCAACTGCACCGCCCGCAACCGCAGGGTTCTCCAGAGGGTGATGCGGTCAGCCCAACGCATCATCTGGGGCACACTGCCTGCCCTCCAGGACATCTACAGCACCCGGTGTCACAGGAAGGCCAAGAAGGTCATCAAGGACCTCAGCCACCTGATCAACAGCCTGTTCACCTCGCTATCATCCAGAAGGCGAGGACAGTACAGGTGCATCAAAGCTGGGACAGAGAAACCGAGGTAATGCAAGATTTATCCCGAGTGGCGCAGTGGTCTAAGGCACTGCATCTCAGTGCTTGAGGCATCACTACAGACCCCCTGGTTCGATTCCAGGCTGTATCACAACCGGCCGTGATTGGTCCCATAGGGCGGTGCACAATTGACCCAGCGTCGTCCGGGTTTGGCCGATGTAGTCCATCATTGTAAATAAGAATTTGTTCTGAACTGACTTGCCTAGTTAAATAAAGGTAAAAAAAAAAAAAGAATTACCCATCTCATATGTATATACTGTATTCTATACTATCTTAATAATGTTTACATATCTTCATATATATATATATATATATATATATATATACCTCGCTACCAACTAGAAGGAGGAGACAAAAATGAAAATCCAAAGTTCTTTCCAAGACACAGGCAGGAGGCAGACAGTCAGTTTTTACAGTTCTTTAATATCTTTATTTTCTATTTTCTTAATATTAAAAAGGGGTTACTTTTTTTTTTTTTAATTAATTTTAAATTCAGGCAGTAACACAACAAAATGTGGGAAAAATCAAGGGGTGTGAATACTTTCTAAAGGCACAGTATGGGCTGCTGTACATATAATTCCTAGTATATCTTGTGTAAATTCATCTGGTGTAGTTACGTATAGATTGCTATTTTGGTTGTAGTTGCATTCGTTCTGACATTTCTTGATTTACTTGTATATATTTTTGTATTCATTATTTGTGTACTTGTTTGACATTTTACTGCATTGTTAGGAACCAGTAACATACAGTGCCTTCAGAAAGTATTCACACCTGTCACAATCGTTATTAGAAGCGGACCAAGGCGCAGCGTGATAAGCGTACATACTTTATTTAGTGTACACGACACGAACCAAAACAATAAACAAAACGATACGTGAAGTCCTAGGTTAATAACACAAAACCTTACGGAACAAGATCCCACCACGACTGGATCAAGCAGCGTGAAGAGAGGATGGACTTGGGAGGAGAGGAGAGTGTGGAGGCACGGCGAGAGGAACTGGTTAGGCAGCAGAGGGAGCGGAGGTTTATGAGGAAACCCAGTCCCGCTCCTCGCACCAAGCAAGTGGTGTGTGTCACCAGTCCGGTCCGGCCCGTTCCTGATTCCCGCACAAGGCCAGTGGTGTGTGTTCCCAGTACGGTCAGGCCCGTTCCTGCTCCCCGCACTAAGCCTGTGGTGCGCGTCACCAGCCCGGTCCGGCCTGTTCCTGCTCCCCACACCAAGCCAATGGTGCGCGTCGTCAGCCCGGTCCGGCCCGTTCCTGCTCCCCGCACCAAGCCAGTGGTGCGCGTCGCCAGCCCGGTCCGGCCTATTCCTGCTCCCCGCACCAAGCCAATGGTGCGCGTCGTCAGCCCGGTCCGGCCCGTTCCTGCTCCCCGCACCAAGCCAGTGGTGCGCGTCGTCAGCCCGGTCCGGCCCGTTCCTGCTCCCCGCACCAAGCCAGTGGTGTGCGTCGCCAGCCCGGTCCGGCCCGTTCCTTCTCCCCGCACCAAGCCAATGGTGCACGTCGCCAGCCTGGTCCGGCCTGTTCCTACTCCCCGCACCAAGCCAGTGGTGCGCGTCGCCAGCCTGGTCCGGCCTGTTCCTGCTCCCCGTACCAAGCCAGTGGTGCGCGTCGTCAGCCCGGTCCGGCCCGTTCGAGCTCCCCGCACCAAGCCAGTGGTGCGCGTCGTCAGTCCGGCACGGTCCGTGCCTGTTCCACCGGTGCCTGGTCCGGCACCGGTCAGCTGCTCCACGCCGGAGCCAGAGCAATCCGCTCCACCAAGTTACAGTTTTGACTTAAATCGGCTTGAAAATCTATAGCATGTCTTCAAAATTGCTGTGCATCAATGATCAACAACCAACTTAAGCGGTTGAGAATTGTATTGTACAATATGTGCAAATATTGTACAATCCAGGTGTGCAAAGCTCTTAGAGACTTACCCAGAAAGACTCACAGCTGTAATCGCTGCCAAAGGTGATTCTAACATGTATTGACTCAGTCGTGTGAATACCTTTGTAAATGAGATATTTCTCTATTTCATTTTCAATAAATGGTCAAACATTTCTACAAACATGTTTTCACTTTGTCATTATGGGGTATTGTGTGTAGATGGGTGAGAAAAACATCAATTTTGAGAGAGATAGAAACAGAGAGAGAGAGAGAGAGAGAGAGAGAGAGAGAGAGAGAGAGAGAGAGAGAGAGAGAGGTCAAGAAGCATTTGGAGTCAGTTCTCATGGGAGGGGGACCAGTGAAGGTCATGTTCATGGAGGATCATGGCTCATTCTTTTTAAACATGGCTAAATTATTCACTGGCTGTTGGTGGAGAGGCGTTTTAGAGGAGCACTGGGAGGCATAAACCAAGGCCACCGACAGTGCAGGCTCTACGGTTTGGCTGAGGTAACTCCACAAGCAAACACACACACAGAGAGACTGCACAGAGATACACACAGAGATACAAACACAACAGGGGCGGTATGTGTTCATTAAGGCGATATGGGCGACGCACTGCCAAACGGGAAAAGGAAGGATTTTTTTTTCTAATCAATTATATCACGGCAACAGTAGTTATCAGTGTTCTAATCTAGACGTCTGATCTGTCACTAAATGTCCAATCAGGCTAAAGTCGTGCTTCAAATGTCCCCGCCCGTTTTGGGGCGATTTCAGTCAGGTTGAAAATCGCCCAGAAGTCTCTCATAGCCTCTAATGTAAAATCAATTTTTTTCAAATATCAGAGCTTTCAATACAATCTCTATGGGTTTCTGAGGGCTTGCACTTACGCGCTTTCGTCATACGTAACATAACCATGAACGTAACTAAGAAAAGAGCGGGTAGCCTCATCAATCAATTCACTACTACTGTCAAAATGGCTAGCCTTCAGTGCAACTCGATTGTCTCTTTGAAAGAAGTTCCTTTTTGTCGGCGAACAAATCAAGATAAATTGGCAACGAAACAATTAGGACCTCCCAGACCAAATTTAATAATTCAACAGGTTTCTACTAAGCAGAGTCGTGAACACTGTCTACGAGAATCGAGACGACCTCATAGAATGTTTTGAAGCCATTCGGACGGGTTCATTGGGTTCATTTGACCAGCCCACCGCGAGAGAGGCATCTGGCTACGTGAGGATGCTACATGATGAAGATTTTATTTTTTTCCTGTGGCTTTTTCACAAAATCATGCCCCACGTCGACATTCTGTACCAGAAGCTACAGAAGAAGGACATCGATGCTGTCTTTATCAAACGTGCCCTCGACAGCTTCACAAGCAGTGTGCAGGCCATAAGGTAAGATTAAACAATATCATTCGATCTTTCTCAAAGCAGAGCTTTATTTGAAAATGTATGCATGAAAGGAGACTGCATTTGTGTTTGAAATTACATTATTCTCATTATATATGGCCAGTGGTGTAATCTAGCTTATTTTATATACTATGTGTACTGTACAGTGGTGCTCATAAGTGTATGAACACATTCTAAAGTTGACTAAAAAGAGGAATACAAAAATAAAAAAATCATCTTTTGGAAATTGATCTTAATGACTTAATTAAAAAAGTTGGAAAATCCAACCTTTAAGGACACCAATTTTCTTTTATTTTTTATTCCTCTTTTTAGTCAACTTTAGCATGGGATCATAAGCTTATGAGCACCACTGTATACTGTGCTGAACATCCAGGCTATGTGAGACACAAAGGCTAACTTAAACACTAAAGACTTTATGCATCCCTGCCCATTTTAAGTGGAACTGAAGTATTTGTACTATACATGGATACATTGCATATACCTGTGCATCACATAGACAACAATACTGTACAAAGCCAACAAACACATTGGTCTGTTTGCCTTCAGGGACTCCTCTCAACAGCAGCTGCAAGAAGCAACAGGAGCCAAAAGACCCAGAACAGCTTTGAGAGAAGAGGAGAAGCAGAGGCTGTCTGAAGAGGTCTGCAACACCATCCTGGATCACACCAAAGAAAGGTTCTCTTTCTCTGGCCACCTTGTGAGTGCTACCTTACTGCAAGCAGAAATGTTTGAAAGGTACTGCCATTCATTTCCTGATGAGGCTCTGAATGCCACTGTGAATGCATACCCCATGATGAGCAAGGCAAAGCTCAAGACAGAACTATCTCTGATCTATGAGAATCCTGAATTCAAGGGATGCTGTGGTGCACTGGCACTGTACCAGGTTCTCATGAGCTACAACCTCCAGGAGACGTTCTCTGAGACTGTGACTCTGTTGAACATCCTCATAACTACTCCCATGACAACAGCTGAAGCTGAGAGATGTTTCTCAACTTTGACACGAGTTAAGACATTCCTGCGAAATTCAATGGGCCAGGAACGTCTGAATGCACTGGCCATGCTTTCCATGGAGAGGGAACTAGTCCTCAGCATGCCTGATTTCAATGAGAAAGTCATTGAACGCTTTGCTGTATTGAAACAGAGAAGAGAACAGTTTCAGTACAAGTAATGTAGCCTCTCTCTCTCTTTGTCCCTCCCTGTCTGTCTCTTTAACACACACACGCCCAAATCAGTTCACAGTTGATGTTGTTTAAAATAGTTATTTTTCATTTAAAAAAAAGTTTTAAAAAAAATAATCTGTTCATGTTCATTTTTACAAATCTATACAATTGGCCAGAATATGGTTGTTCATATTTACAAATCTATACAATTGGCCAGAATATGGTTGTTCATTTTTACAAAGCCATACAGATAGCTGTGTTTACCTTTTCTAGAAATTACTTTCAAATTCTGTTTTCAGGCAAAATGTCTATCACTGTTCATTTTCACAAATCTATACAAGAGGGCAGAATATGGAAGTCTATAAGAATGTCTTATTACCAATAACTTGCATCAATGTTTTCAGTAGCCTCTATCAAAAGCTCCTGCTTGCTTGTTGTGAATTATGCTCAGGTGCACATATTTCCAATTCAACCATGAGGCAAAAAATGTGGTAAAAGCTCTTGTTGATCCTGCAATCTGAACAAATACCAAGATGCTGTATTTTCAGCTGATATTTCATTTGTTTATGGAAATGCATATTGTTTATGCAGTGTTGAGGAATGTGAAAGAACACCCTTGATTATTTTTACTGTGATAACTTATTTTGATTTTGTAAGCCAACACTTTTGAGATCAGTCAATAAATGCTTCTGGTATTGACTTATATGCTGCCCCTGTCTTCATGTTGTTGCTGGACATATCTTTTTTAAAATGTGTGTAGGTCACCTAAATCATCAGAAAAATTGCCCCCCCCTGAGAATTTTTTCAGGAGCCGCCACTGAAACACAAGCACACACACACACACACACACACACACACAGTACATATTACACACACTCTGAAGGCTGTTTTGCCACTTGTTCACCGTTGTAGCATAAATCATATTTAGATTTTCTAAACCATGTGAAACCAACACAATAATTCCAGAACACTTAATTGACTAATGCAGAAACAAATGAAAAACAGAGCAACAGTTATTAGATGTTTGAGGCGCCAAGAAGAAGCTACAACTATAACTGTGTGTGTTTGGGTGCTAATTATGAGAGAGAACGGAGCCATATGTCAGAGACAGACAGAGAGAGGATCTAGTCATTTTATTAACATCCAGACAGCAGGCTTAGCGTAGTTAATTATTGGTTTCCGTAGTTGGTTAGTGGTACTGTAGTTGGTTAGTGGTACTGTAGATAGTTAGTGGTACTGTAGTTAGTTAGTGGTACTGCAGTTAGTTAGTGGTACTGTAGTTAGTTAGTGGTAATGTAGATAGTTAGTGGTACTGTAGATAGTTAGTGGTACTGTAGTTAGTTAGTGGTACTGTAGTTAGTTAGTGGTACTGTAGTTAGTTAGTGGTACTGTAGTTAGTTAGTGGCACTGTAGATAGTTAGGCTGTGTTACTGTAGGCTGTGTTACTGTAGGCTGTGTTACTGTAGGCTGTGTTACTGTAGGCTGTGTTACTGTAGGCTGTGTTACTGTAGGCTGTGTTACTGTAGACTGTGTTACTGTAGGCTGTGTTACTGTAGGCTGTGTTACTGTAGGCTGTGTTACTGTAGGCTGTGTTACTGTAGACTGTGTTACTGTAGGCTGTGTTACTGTAGACTGTGTTACTGTAGACTGTGTTACTGTAGGCTGTGTTACTGTAGACTGTGTTACTGTAGGCTGTGTTACTGTAGGCTGTGTTACTGTAGACTGTGTTACTGTAGACTGTGTTACTGTAGGCTGTGTTACTGTAGGCTGTGTTACTGTAGACTGTGTTACTGTAGGCTGTGTTACTGTAGGCTGTGTTACTGTAGACTGTGTTACTGTAGGCTGTGTTACTGTAGGCTGTGTTACTGTAGACTGTGTTACTGTAGGCTGTGTTACTGTAGACTGTGTTACTGTAGGCTGTGTTACTGTAGGCTGTGTTACTGTAGACTGTGTTACTGTAGGCTGTGTTACTGTAGACTGTGTTACTGTAGACTGTGTTACTGTAGGCTGTGTTACTGTAGGCTGTGTTACTGTAGACTGTGTTACTGTAGGCTGTGTTACTGTAGGCTCTGACAGATGTGTGGAACAAACAACAATCTCATCCGGCCACCAGGGAACCAACCATCGCTGGGGAGAGGAGAGGAGAACCCTACCTGACAACGCTCTGACCTGGAAAACACACCTTGCACACACACACACACACACACACACAATCACGCACGCACACACACACACAATCACACAAGCACGCACACACACAAACATACACACACACATACACACAAAGACACACACACACTTACACTCTACAGGGGTCCCTCAAGGAAAGAAGCTTGTTTCGCCATGGTGACAGAGGAAGTGGAAAAGGACATTGGGCCCTTAGGGGACAGCTTGTCTGTACAAGACAATCCCTCGATGCAAACACACACGCACACGCACGCACACACACACACACACACACACACACACACACACACACACACACACACACACACACACACACATATAGGTGACTTCACACCACCTGAAGGTACTTTCTAGAGGATGTTTTCTCTAAGGGACAGGGTGCATATACTATATACAATGCTGTTACCTCGTCGTTAACCTTTCTTATCCTATCCTTTCTTGACCACTGATTGGTGGAAAATCCTATCAGGTTATTTTAGAAGCATGGTTATAAAAATGTGCAGATAACCAAATTGGGGAAAGCTAAGATGATTGGGAAAATGGCACATTCAGACTTCCCACTGACCAGGCACACACACACACACACACTCACACACACACACACACACACACACACACACACACACACACACACACACACACACACACACACACACACACACACACACACACACACACACACAAACACACACACACACACACACACACACACACACACACCACACACACACACAAACACACACACACACACACATACACACACCCTAGAGGGCCACAGTCGGTAATGGGGCGCGATCTTAACATCAGCCTCTCATCATCATTACAGCTGAAGGAGATCGGCTGTCCCAGATGACTCCTCACACACACACACACGAACACACACGAGCACAGACACACACACACACACTCTCTCTCTTTCTCTCTGTCTTTCTCTCTCTCTCCCTCTCTCTTCCTATCTCTCTCCTTCTCTCTCCCTCTCTCTCTCTCCTTCATCAGGGAATCTGGGATGGATGAGGGCCAGTCTTGTGACCAGCTGTCTGTTACGTTATCATTTACCATTATCATTTACCATAATAATTCACCATAATCGTTTACCATTATCATTTACCATTATAATTTACCATAATCATTTACCATGATCATTTACCATTATCATTTACCATTATAAGGCCATTCCATAGAGGATGATAGAGGCCTCTAGTGGTCAAAAGGCAGTATTAGCATGGGCAGCGTCATTGAGGGCTTCCACCATTTTAATTTAATGTGGTGGGTGAGACTTCCAACTTCATTGGCTGATCCCTCCTGGTCATCAGGAGGGATCAGCCAATCGTGAAGAAGAAAGTTGACTGCTTCAAAATGGAGATTGCCTCAATGGTGCTGCCCATGCTGTCACAGACGCTATAATGGCACAGATACAAAGATGAGTCTCAGTCTCAGATGAAATGGCAGCCATATTTGTCCCTGTCAGCTCCCTATTGGCTCCTCTGGCAACCAAGCCCCAAATGGCTGATTGGACTGTGGATCATTAGGCGCCATTTCATCTTGGTTAGTTAATCCAGAACAATCCTCAGGGATAGACAGTCCACTTGATTGAAGTGTCTGTCAGAATCTCTGTCTGTGTACACACAGGATAGTGACATCAGCAGCACTGTGTACACACACGGATATTACTGGCATTTAGCTCAGTTCAATGACAATCAAACTTAATAAAGGCTCCCTCTGTGATACTTACAGCCGTTTTCCAACCATGTGACGCCCACATGAAAAAATACCATAGTATTCACTGTAGTGTTATTGCGGACTTTACTGTAGTATTCACTGTAGTGAATACTGTAGTATTTACTGTAGTATACTGTAGTATTAACAGTTAACTATCGTATAAATACTGTAGTAAAAGAAAACTGTGGTATATACGGAAACATGGCTCTCTCGGGATATACTGTCCCCGTCCATACAGCTATCTGGGTTCTCAGTACATCGCGCAGACAGGAATAAACATCTCTCCGGGAAGAAGAGGGGTGGGGGGGTATGTTTCATGGCTAACGACTCATGGTGTGATTGTAACAACACACAGGAACTCAAGTCATTTTGTTCACCTGACCTAGAATTCCTCACAATCAAATGCTGACCGTATTATCTCCCAAGAGAATTTTCTTTGGCTATTGTTACAGCCGTTTATATACCCTCTCAAGCCGATACCACGACAGCCCTCAAGGAACTCCACTGGACTTCATGCAAACTGGAAACCATATATCCTGAGGCTACATTTATTGTAGCTGGGGATTTTAACAAAGGAAATTTGAGAAAAAGGCTCCCTAAATTCTATCAGCATATTGACTGTAGCACTCACGCTGGAAAAATGCTGGACCATTGTTACACTCATTTCCGCTATGCATACAAGGCCCTCCCCCGCCATCCTTTTGGCTAATCTGACCATGACTCCATTTTGCTCCTCCCTTCCTATAGGCAGAAACTCAAACAGGAAGCACCCGTGCTTAGGACGCTTCAAAATTATTTTGATCACGCGGACTGGGATATCTTCCTGGTAGCCTCCGAGCATAATATAGACGTACAGTGGGGGAAAAATAGTATTTAGTCAGCCACCAATTGTGCAAGTTCTCCCACTCAAAAAGATGAGAGAGGCCTGTAATTTTCATCATAGGTACACGTCAACTATGACAGACAAATTGAGAAAAAAAATCCAGAAAATCACATTGTAGG
>NW_028166615.1:0-2500 GCF_964263955.1 Coregonus lavaretus
AGTGTTCGACTCATGGTTGACTCAGAAGGAGGAGTTGGTTCTGTCCATCCAGACCAGTGGCATCAAGGAGCAGAGTGACAAGGTGGCCAGCCTGAGAAGACTAGCGGTGAGTGACAGCTCCTTTAGCCAATCACCTTAGGAAGCTAGCGGTGAGGGCGGGCCTTAGACAAACCTGAGCCAATGACCTCAGGAAGCTTGTGGTGAGTGGCAGCTCCCTTAGCCAATGACTTCAGGAGGTTAGCGGTTAGTGACAAAACAGAAACTTTTGAATATGTCAACTAGCCAGGTTCCCTTGATAAAGGTTAAACAGAAACATTGGTAGGCTGTTTTATTTAAATCAATAAATGTATATGTGTGTATGTGTGTGTGTGTCTCAGACGGTGAAGGGTGACCTGGAGATGAAGAGACCGACCATGGACAAGTTGTGTTCTCTGTGTCAGGACCTCGTCTCCTCAGTGAAGAACAAGGAGGTGGCTCATAAGCTGGAGGCCAGGCTGGAGAGCTTCGCCCAACGCTGGGACAAACTGGTGCAGAGCCTGGAGAGGAGCAGCTCACAGGTACCTAAACTCTCTACATATCTCACAGGTACCTAACCTCTCTATAGATCTGGCTTTCTCTTTCTATCTGTTCAATTCAATTTGCTTTATTGGCATGACGTAACAATGTACATATTGCCAAAGCTTACTTTGGATATTTACTCTATTAACATAATTCAAATATCTCTCTCTCTCTCACTACCACTCTCTCTCTCTCTCTCTCTCTCTCTCTCTCTCTCTCTCTCTCTCTCTCTCTCTCTCTCTCTCTCTCTCTCTCTCTCTCTCTCTCTCACTCCCCCCTCCCCCCCCTCTCTCTCTCTCTCTCTCTCTCTCTCTCTCACTACCACTCTCTCTCTCTCTCTCTCTCTCACTCCCCCTCTCTCTCTCTCTCTCTCTCTCTCTCTCGCTCTCTTTCTCTCTCTCTCTCTCTCGCTCTCTTTCTCTCTCTCCCTCTCTCTCTCGCTCTCTTTCTCTCTCTCTCTCTCTCTCTCCCCCTCTCTCTCTCGCTCCCCCTCTCTCCTCTCTCTCTCTCTCTCTCTCCAACTATCTATTTCCCCCTTTCTGTCTCTCTCTCAAACTCCACTCTCCATGTCTCTCTTTCTCTCCACCTCTTTCAATTTCTCTCCCCTACAATTTTTTCTGCCTCTCAATTACTCCTCTCCTCTCCTCTCCTCTCCTCTCCTCTCCTCTCCTCTCCTCTCCTCTCCTCTCCTCTCCTCTCCTCTCCTCTCCTCTCCTCTCCTCTCCTCTCCTCTCCTCTCCTGTGTTCTCCCTTGTTTCAGGCCCATTATAATCATATTATTTGACTCTGGTTGTAGTGTGGTGTCTTCATTAGCACAGTGTTAATCATCAGCCACCAGTGTGTGTGTGTGTGTGTGCGTGTGTGCGTGTGTGTGTGTGTTCATGAGCCCAGTGTTAATTATCAACCCCCTCTAGCATCCATCAGCTGTCAGCCAGCTGCTATCTCACATCTCACAGTCGCCATGGCAGCACGACACTCCAATATCACTGTTTGACCAATCTATTAGCCTGTCTGTCATACATCTATTTTGTCCCTGACCATAATGTGTGAGGGCATATTCATATTCAACAAACCAGACCTAGGTTCAAATACTATTTGAAATCATTTAAAATACTTTATCTGTGCTTGATTGGGCTTGTCTGGCCTTCTGGATCCTTAGAATAGTCCCCAAACGGCAAACTTCACCCATCCGGGACCCATCCAGGCTATAGCAAACACTGGACATTCATGAGAGATACCAAATAGCATTTGAACACAGGACTGCAACACACTTTGGTCATGTACAATGGAATTAAAGATGCACTCCATGATCTTAAGCACAACAAATTCTAAACACATAGTTTGAATTGGATTTGTAACATATCATACGAATTGCACAAAAAAAAGCTGATTGCAGGACGTGACATATCATACGAAATGGATGACGTGGTATACAATTAGATGACGTAGTACACAATTTGATGACGTAGTACACAATTTGATGACGTAGTATACAATTTGATGACATAGAACACAATATGATGACGTAGTACACAATTTGATGATGTAGTATACAATTTGATGACGTAGTACACAGTTTGATTAAGTAGTACAACATTTGATGATGTAGTACACAATTTGATGACTGTGACGAGGTGTGAATGAAGGAGTCAGGCGCAGGAGGTAAAATACCGAAGTCCAGAGTTTATTCCGTTTACATCAATCAAACGCCCAAAGCGTCAAACAAAACTATTACAAGGGAAAACATCCACCTTGGCATAAACACAGTGAATAGTAGCTCAACCGAGCTACACGCTCTCACAACAAACAATCACTCTCAAAGACAAGGGGAACAGAGGGAACACTTATACACATACTAATTAGGGGAATGAGCACCAGGTGTGTGTGATTGACAAGACAAGACATGACAAGTGGAGTGATGAGAATGGGATCGGCAGTAGCT
>NW_028166615.1:7500-20000 GCF_964263955.1 Coregonus lavaretus
TTGGTTTGAAGAAATCAACTGTGGGAGCAATTATTAGGAAATGGAAGACATACAAGACCACTGATAATCTCCCTCGATCTGGGGCTCCACGCAAGATCTCACCCCGTGGGGTCAAAATGATCACAAGAACGGTGAGCAAAAATCCCAGAACCACACGGAGGGACCTAGTGAATGACCTGCAGAGAGCTGGGACCAAAGTAACAAAGCCTACCATCAGTAACACACTACGCCGCCAGGGACTCAAATCCTGCAGTGCCAGACGTGTCCCCCTGCTTAAGCCAGTACATGTCCAGGCCCGTCTGAAGTTTGCTAGAGTGCATTTGGATGATCCAGAAGAGGATTGGGAGAATGTCATATGGTCAGATGAAACCAAAATATAACTTTTTGGTAAAAACTCAACTCGTCGTGTTTGGAGGACAAAGAATGCTGAGTTGCATCCAAAGAACACCATACCTACTGTGAAGCATGGGGGTGGAAACATCATGCTTTGGGGCTGTTTTTCTGCAAAGGGACCAGGACGACTGATCCGTGTAAAGGAAAGAATGAATGGGGCCATGTATCGTGAGATTTTGAGTGAAAACCTCCTTCCATCAGCAAGGGCATTGAAGATGAAACGTGGCTGGGTCTTTCAGCATGACAATGATCCCAAATACACCGCTCGGGCAACGAAGGAGTGGCTTCGTAAGAAGTATTTCAAGGTCCTGGAGTGGCCTAGCCAGTCTCCAGATCTCAACCCCATAGAAAATCTTTGGAGGGAGTTGAAAGTCCGTGTTGCCCAGCGACAGCCCCAAAACATCACTGCTCTAGAGGATATCTGCGTGGAGGAATGGGCCAAAATACCAGCAACAGTGTGTGAAAACCTTGTGAAGACTTACAGAAAACGTTTGACCTGTGTCATTGCCAACAAAGGGTATATAACAAAGTATTGAGAAACTTTTGTTATTGACCAAATACTTATTTTCCACCATAATTTGCAAATAAATTCATTAAAAATCCTACAATGTGATTTTCTGGATTTTTTTTCTCTCAATTTGTCTGTCATAGTTGACGTGTACCTATGATGAAAATTACAGGCCTCTCTCATCTTTTTAAGTGGGAGAACTTGCACAATTGGTGGCTGACTAAATACTTTTTTCCCCCACTGTAGATAGATAGATGCATCATGTTATGGGTATGCTTGTCATCGGCAAGGACTAGAGAGTTTTTTTGGGATGAAAAGAAACGGAATGGAGCGAAGCACAGGCAAAATCCTAGAGGAGAGCCTGGTTCAGTCTTCTTTCCAAAGAACAGAAATAGGACAGCACTCCGGTAAATAAACTTGAATTGACATAATTTTATTGCAGCACGAACGTTTCAGGTATGAGCCCTTCTTCAGTGTGCAAAGCAATGGCAATCAATGTCACAACAACAAGATCACATAGGTGGGCATAACTCTAAATTCCCAGTCAGTATTGGCCCAATCAAGAGATCCCAGCAGAGGAAGCTGTGGGGGAAACATGAACATCAAATAAAGATAGACCCACAATACAATTACATTATGATGTCATTACCTGAATGTTTGAACTATTTATAACCTACTACAACAAAAACAAGAAAAATAACATTCCTCATTAAGGCCTGCTGGGACAAGAGTGGCCATGCGTTTCCAATATGTCTCTCTTTCCAGAAGTCATTTATCCCCATCTCCTCCCCTATGTGTCGCCTTCAACAATTCAATGCCCATATAACGTGAGGTACTTAGTTCATGATTATGGCTGTTGAAATGCCCGGCAACAGGGGATGTATCATCATGGTTGTGAATGGGGCTCTTATGGTCACATGTCCTTGTCTTAAGTTCACGTTTGGTCTTACCCACATAATACAAGTTACAGGAACACTGAAGGAGATTTACAACATATTTCGTGTTGCATGTTATTCTACCTATAACCTTTATCCTCTCACCCCAATGGGGACGGAGAAGAGAGTTTCCTCCGATCATGGCATAGCAGTGGACAGAGTTGTGACAAGGGAAACTGCCATCAGGAATGATAGAAATAAAATGTTGTTTCTGAGGCAAATCTGACCTTACTAAACAATCCCGTAAATTTGAGAGTCTCTTATAGCAAAACCTCGGGGAGGATTCAAACGCTGTACCAAAGCTGGGGTCACTGTGTAATATGTGCCAATGTCTATTAAGCACTTCCTGGATCAACCTTGAAATAGGACTGTAGATGGACACTACAGTTGCAGAGGAAAGAGAGGGAGGAGAGGGAGGAGAGGGGGGAGAGGGAGGAGAGGAGAGGAGAGGAGAGGAGAGGAGAGGAGAGGAGAGGAGAGGAGAGGAGAGGAGAGGAGAGGAGAGGAGATGGAGGAGAGGGAGGAGAGGGAGAGGGAGGAGAGGGAGGAGAGAGGGAGAGAGAGGGAGAGGGAGGAGAGGGAGGAGAGAGGGAGAGAGAGGGAGAGGGAGAGGGAGGAGAGAGGGAGAGGGAGGAGAGGAGAGGAGAGGGAGGAGAGGGAGGAGAGGAGAGGGAGGAGAGGGAGGAGAGGGGGGAGAGGGAGGAGAGGGAGGAGAGGGAGTCCTTTGACGTGGTTGACTTACTCACTAAGTCTTCTTTACACCCTCTTGTTTTGAATCGTTCACATAAATCTTTGGCATCTACATCAAATGATGAATCAGAGTCACCCAATGCACCTAATGCGAAGGAGTTGGCTATATGGTCAACTGTTTTGTAATGAAGGTGTATGATAACTGCTGAGATGAAGAAAGGTATTTCTATCTGTTTATTTTCTATACACCTCAGTGTGCAGGCCATTACCATCTTTCCTAACCAAAACATCCAAAAAGGAAACACGTTCTTTTTCTGACACTAACGTAAATGTAATGGACGGCATCCTCCATGTCATCAATATATCTCATAAACACTTTGATAAACTTAGAATAGGGAAGAAGATAACTTATTGTTGTGACATTGATTGCCATTGGCTGAAGAAGGGCTCATACCCGAAACGTTTGTGCGGCAATAAAAATATGTAAATATATGTTAATTTACCGGAGTGCTGTCTTATTTCTGTTCTTTGGATTATATATGAGGATCCAGAACCTGATTGAAGTTTATATAAGATGGAATCGAGCACATTGTTTATCTTTTCATGGACTTCTTTAAAGGGGGGAGATCAGCTTAATATTGCAGATAGATTGTAACTTCCATCAATGTAATTGTCTGCATCACTTCCAATCCCCCATGTTTATATATATATATATATATACAGGGGCGGTGTGTTCAATAGGGCGATATGGGCGACGCACTGCCAAACGGGAAAAGGAAGGGATTTTTTTTCTAATCAATTATATCACGGCAACAGTAGTTATCAGTGTTCTAATCTGATCTGACTGCCACTAAATGTCAAATCAGGCTAAAGTCGTGCTTCAAATGGCCCCGCCCGTTTTTGGGGCGATTTCAGTCATGTTGAAAATCGCCCAGAAGTCTGTCATAGACTCCCATGTAAAATCAATTTTTTTCAAATTTCAAAGCTTTCAATACAATCTCTATGGGTGTCTGTGGGCTTGCACTTACGCGCTTTCGTCATACGTGACGTAACCATGAACGTAACTAAGAAAATAGCGGCTAGCAGCGTCTCTGTTGCGACCTGCAGTGTGGCGTTATCTTAAGTTTTTAATTTGTACACTTAGTGGCGTTATTTTATGTTTTTAATTTGTACACTTAGTTTACAAACATTCTGCCAACCATGGATTTCCAGTGGTGGGTTTTGGACTGATCTTGTTGATCGTGTACATACCCGCTACGAACGGACTAAATAATGAAAACGCTGCTGGCAGCGGAATCCAATACAGCTGGGAGACTTGGCTGGATGACAGAGTCCCGGACAGAGAAGTGGAGCCGGCCGGCTTCACCCTGGTCAGAGCGGACCGCGATCTGACACAGTCACAGGGAAAATCGATCCTGGTAAGAGAGCGACTCTGTACCCCCGACATTGAACTGCTTTCTGTGTCACTGCGACCTTACTATCTGCCCCGTGAGTTCCCCCAATTGTTTGTTACCGTTGTGTACTGTTGATAATCACAAGTTTACTGGAGAACTGAGACCAAGTAGAGACTTTGGACAGGGTGGATATGGTATAATAAAGGCAGTTTATTCAGAGGTAAAGATATCTGGAATCGCGTGCACGGACTCGTTCGTCAAACTCTTAGGGAGCTATCTGAAGAGAGCCCCGAAAACATTGTGTGCAGACATTTTATACAATAAATGATGTAGGTTGAATCTAGTAGTTCTGATCTTCTGATTGGTCCTGATGAGTTGGGCGAGGTCCCCTCCACTGTTGCATTGGCTCTGAGTCGGGTTCTCTGTCTTCAAATGTTCAGCCTAAAGAGAGGGGATTTTTGTGTGTGTGTGTGTGTGTGTTTAACAGTGATGATGTGTGTGTGTGTGTGTGTTATCAGTGATGATGTGTGTGTGTGTGTGTGTGTGTGTGTGTCCTCAGAGCAAGAACTCGTGAGTTGGAAGAACTGAGAGACCTATGGCGTGGGTGTTGTCCTTGGCCACCTGCTGACAAGGCTGACAAGATAGGACTCTTTTGTCCATTGTTATAGGATAGGAACAGCATTGATTGAAAACAAACGCCCAACACAAAATGGGTCATGCACAAGATTTTAGTCAGACCAAGCTATAACATTATATATTTACTACGACAGTACATTCAACCAAAAGCTAATATAACAAAGGCATCAGAGATTATTTATAATCTGTCACAGAAACTGGAATCCATCTCCCCAGATCAGTCAATAAATGCTTCTGGTATTGACTTATATGCTGCCCCTGTCTTCATGTTGTTGCTGGACATATCTTTTTTTAAATGTGTGTAGGTCACCTAAATCATCAGAAAAATTGCCCCTCCTGAGAATTTTTTCAGGAGCCGCCACTGTATATATACATACATACATACATACATACATACATACATACATACATACATACATACATACACACATACATATACATATATATATATATATATATATATATATATATACATATACACACATACATGCACACATACATACATACACATACATATCCTTTTTTTTTTAATGTTCCCCTTTTTTACTTTCCAACCCCGCCACCCTTTCCCTACTTGGAGTAAACTAGTGAACAACAATGCTTAGGCCTCTACTTCCAGCTTATACTTACTATCTACATTTTATGGACACAGTCAATTTTACAATAATTATATTTTGTTTGTTTTTTCTCCTGAACTTCTTCTACTATCAACCTCTCCGATCATTTTCATGATGTCCATCCGGTTTGCTTTCTAACTGTGCTCTTTCACAAAAGCTCCCAACCTACAACCTATATACTTATTATTTATTATGGACACAGTATGCTTACATTATTAGTTATCTTGTTATTATTTGTTGTTAGTTGTTATTAGTCCCATCCTTCAACTCCATTCAACACCTCCCATCTATCTCTTAACACCATCCATATAGGATTTCTATTTTCCATATATTTTTCAACTGTACTGTGATGTTTTACAAAAATTCTGAACCTTTCTATTCTCATTGTTTCTACAGATTGTGAATTGAAAATAAACATTTTTGCTAAAAGTATTATTATATTATTGATCGATTGACTATGACTTTTCAGATCACCCAGTAATGCTATCTGCAAGGTTAGCTCGAGGTAAATATTGCAATCCTTTAGCCATTCCTGGACCTGTGTCCAAAAACAAGCTACAAATGGACAGTACCAAAACAAATGATCTAATGATTCTGTCTCTTCGCAGCAAAATCTGCAGAGCTGGGAAGATTGTATCCCCCATATAAATAACATTCTATTGGTAGCAAGAATTTTATATAATAATTTAAATTGAAAGATTCTAAGTTTTGAATCCGGTGTCGTTTTGCGTATCAGTTCATAAACACTATGCCATGGGATCGGTACGTCAAAAATCTCTTCCCAACTATTTTGCAATATATATGGGACGGCTGTCAATCCTTTGGTCCTTAAATGAAACTGGTATACTTTTTTATTTATCACAGTTTTCCTTAACCAATTATGTTCTTTAATGCAAGGCCGACAGACAAGTTCCTTACTTTCTCCCCCTTCCACTTTCCTCTTCCATTTTTGCGGTAAGGCTGCAATTATTTGGTTGTAATTTTGGGTAGAGCAGACATTTCCATATGTTTTTGTTAGCTGCATGTGCAACATAACTCCACCAGTTCTACCGATGATATCATTTACGAAGATTATACCTTTTTTATTTTGTCAAAAAAAATAGTTTTTTTGTCAATTAGTATATTTGAGTTTAACCACAATCTTTTCATGAACTGTTTGTGAACGTAGCTCCTCTAGCAATGATGTAAGAAGATGTCGACAGACTTACTGAAGCCAGAACCTTCACTTTTTCAGCACTCGGCAGTACCGTTCTGTGAGCTTGTGTGGCCTACCACTTTGCGGCTGAGCCGTTATTGCTCCTAGATCATTCCAATTCACAATTACAGCACTTACAGTTGACCGGGGAAGCTCTAGTAGGGCAGAAATTTGACGAACAGACTTGTTGGAAAGGTGGCATCCTATGACGGTGCCACATTGAAAGTGACTGAGCTTTTCAGTAAGGCCATTCTACTTCCAATGTTTGTCTATGGAGATTGCATGGCTGTGTGCTCGATTTTATACCCCTGTCAGCATCGGATGTGGCTGAAATGGCCACATACCTTTGTATATATAGTGTACACTGGAGTTGCTTACCAAGACGACATTGAATGTTCCTAGTTACAGTTTTGGAAATCTAGGGCAAGACTTGAAAATGGCTGTCTAACAATGATCAACCAACTTGACAGAGCTTGAAGAATTAAAAAAAGTACAATGTGCAAATATTGTACAATCCAGGTGTGGAAATCTCTTAGAGATTTACCCAGATTCGCTGCCAAAGGTGATTCTAACATATATTGACAAAGGGGGTGTGAATACTTAGGAAAATGAGATAATTCATTTTCATTTTCAAGAAATGTGCAAACAAAGTTTTGACTTTGTCATTATGGGGTATTGTGTGTAGATGGGTGAGACATTTTTTGGAATAAGTCAAGGGGTATGAATTATTTCTGAAGACACTGCAGATAGATAGATGGACGGACGGACGGACAGACAGACTGACGGACAGGTGGATAGATCATTAATTGCCTGTAACATCTGTCCTGTTGTGTCTGTCCCTCCAGAGGGTGGTAGTAGGAGGGCTGATGACATCCAGAAAGCAGCCGAGGAGCTCAACACTCGCTGGGATGGGTTCTGTGCCCTGCTGGCTGAGAGGCTGGAGTGGCTGGCCTACCAGAGCAAGATCCTGGCCTTCTATAACCTCTGGCAGCAGCTGGAGCAAGCTGTAGTCAACTCTGAGAACTGGCTGAAGGTCCAGCAGCCACCGGCCTCAGAGTCGGAACCTCTGAAGCATCAACTGGAGCGCTGCAGGGTGAGGAGTGGGGGTGGGGGGGTGTGAGAGAGAGAGAGAGAGAGAGAGAGAGATAGAGAGAGAGAGAGAGAGAGAGAGAGAGAGAGAGAGAGAGAGAGAGAGAGAGGAGAGAGAGAGAGAGAGAGAGAGAGAGAGAGAGAGAGAGAGAGAGAGTGTGAGAGGGAAGTGTATGTCTCTGTGTGTGTGTGTATTTTCTGTGTCTGCATGTCTGACTGTGTATCTTTCCATATGTCTGCATACAGTACAGGTCTACAGTTACCCATGTAAGTCTGTCTATACGTCTGTGTGTCTGTCAAGTGCAGGGTTTATTTCCAACCCTAATATAATACACCTGATTCATCTGTGCACACACACACACACACACACACACACACACACACACACACACACAGAGATGTGTACGTGTAGGTTTGGAGCAAAAGCCTGCATCCCCAGTGGCTTTCCCAGTGGAGAGATGACCACCTCTTGTGTAGTGTGCTAGTTGGTCCTGTCCTATCTCCTGTTGTAGAGCTGTTTAGTTAGGTGAGTCACTGCTCAGTTATTATTCTGTATAACAAGAGACCAAGGCTGAGGCGCAAATGCCACCCGATTCCCCCATAGGGCTCTGGTCAAAAGTAGTGCACTACATAGGGAATAGGGTGCCATTTGGGACGCACATGCTTTGCATCACATACCAGTGTTCCCCCCCACTAACTCTTCCCCCACTGCTGAAACCAATCCTAGGGGAAACGCTTCATACAGTGTCGTTCAGTATTCATACAACAATATTCTCTATTCTGTATTCACCACAGAGAAAACACATTGCCATTGGGAAGGTTGCAATCAGCGTTTGCCATAAATATTTAATTGCAATAAAATCAAAATGTTACTATTTTGTAAAAAATGGCTCGTAACAACAGCAAAAGAACACAAAGCTGTAATGAGAAGTAAGAAGTGAACTCTGGGTACTGAGATGTTGATGTATTGTGTAGACTCAGATAGATTAGACCTGGATACTAAGACCCTCTCTGATAGATTAGACCTGGATACTAAGACCCCCTCTGATAGATTAGACGTGGATACTAAGACCCCCTCTGATAGATTAGACGTGGATACTAAGACCCCCTCTGATAGATTAGACGTGGATACTAAGACCTCTGATAGATTAGACGTGGATACTAAGACCCCCTCTGATAGATTAGACGTGGATACTAAGACCCCCTCTGATAGATTAGACGTGGATACTAAGAACCCCTCTGATAGATTAGACGTGGATACTAAGACCTCTGATAGATTAGACGTGGATACTAAGACCCCCTCTGATAGATTAGACGTGGATACTAAGACCCCCTCTGATAGATTAGACGTGGATACTAAGACCCCCTCTGATAGATTAGACGTGGATACTAAGACCCCCTCTGATAGATTAGACGTGGATACTAAGACCCCCTCTGATAGATTAGACGTGGATACTAAGACCCCTCTGATAGATTAGACGTGGATACTAAGACCCCCTCTGATAGATTAGACGTGGATACTAAGACCCCCTCTGATAGATTAGAGGTGGATACTAAGACCCCCTCTGATAGATTAGACGTGGATACTAAGACCCCCTCTGATAGATTAGACGTGGATACTAAGACCCCCTCTGATAGATTAGAGGTGGATACTAAGACCCCCTCTGATAGATTAGACGTGGATACTAAGACCCCCTCTGATAGATTAGACGTGGATACTAAGACCCCCTCTGATAGATTAGAGGTGGATACTAAGACCCCCTCTGATAGATTAGACGTGGATACTAAGACCCCCTCTGATAGATTAGACGTGGATACTAAGACCTCTGATAGATTAGACGTGGATACTAAGAACCCCTCTGATAGATTAGACATGGATACTAAGACCCCCTCTGATAGATTCCTTTGCGTGAGAGTTTGTGTGTTAGTCTTTTTCTCCAGCCGTCTGTCACACTCTCTTCCTGTCGTTGTTCTCTTGCTTTCTGCTGCTTACATTTAAACGTTTACATTTTTAGTCATTTAGCAGACGCTCTTATCCAGAGCGATTTACAGTTAGTGAGTGCATACATTTTCATACTGGCCCCCCGTGGGAAACGAACGCCATGCTCTACCAACTGAGTTACAGGGGACTGCTCTGTCTCTTTGTCTCACTCTCTCTTTCTTCTCCCTTTTTCTCCCCCTCACCCCTTCTTCCCTCCTTCTCCTCCTCCTCTCCTCCCCCTCCACGTCCCCCACCCTCTCTCCCTCCCACTCCTTCTTCCCTCCTCCCCTCTCCTCCCCCTCTCCCCTCTTCTCCCCTCTTCTCCCAACCCCCCTCATCATCCTTCCTCCCCCCTCTCCCCCTCTCCCTTCTCCTCCCCCTCCTCTCCCTCCTCCCTCCTCCCCTCTCCTCCCCCTCCTCCCCCTCCTCCCTCTCCTCCCTCTCCTCCTTTCCCCCTCTCCCCTCTCCCCCCTCCTTCCAGGATGAGATAGCTCGTCTCTCCTCTCTGGAGCCCCAGGTCAACCTGCTAAAGGAGAAACTGATGGCGCTTAGGGAGAAGGAGAACGCTCCTGTCTTCTTCGATGCAGACATCACTGACTTCACACAGCATCACCAGCAGGTCCTGGAAGATCTCCACGCCCGAGAGAGACAGCTGGTGCTGGGTGAGAATATGGAGCAGGACACACACACAATGCAGGCGTGCACATACACACAGGACCACGCAAAGGGGTCAGGGGGAAGATAAAAAGCACACCACACCTTCTGATTGTTAGGGTTCATAGGTGAGGGTTAGGGTTAGGGGTTAATAGGTGAGGGTTAGGGTTAGGGATTAATTGGTGAGGGTTAGATATTCATAGGAGAGGGTTAGGGGTTAATTGGTGAGGGTTAAGGGTTAATACGTGATTGTTAAGGGTTAATAGGTGAGGGTTAAAGGTTAATAGGTGATTGTTAGGGGTTAAAAGGTGAGGGTTAGGGGTTCATAGGTGAGGGTTAGGGGTTAATAGATGATTGTTAGGGGTTAATTGGTGAGGATTTGGGTTAGGGGTTAATAGGTGAGGGTTAGGGGTTAATAGGTGCGGGTTAGGGGTTAATAGGTGAGGGTTAGGGGTTCATAGGTGAGGGATAGGGATAGGGGTTAATAGGTGAGGGATAGGGGTTAATAGGTGAGGGTTAGGGATTAATAGGTGAGGGATAGGGGTTCATAGGTGAGGGTTAGGGTTCATAGGTGAGGGTTAGGGGTTCATAGGTGAGGGTTAGGGGTTCATAGGTGAGGGTTGGGGTTCATAGGTGAGGGTTAGGGGTTAATAGGTGAGGGTTAGGGTTCATAGGTGAGGGTTAGGGTTAGGGGTTCATAGGTGAGGGTTAGTGGTTAGTAGGTGATCATTAGGGGTTCATATGTGAGGGTTAGGGGTTAATAGGTGAGGGTTTGGGTTTGGGGGGAGGTAAGTGCTGTGGCACGTGCGACAGAGAGAGAGGAGTCGCTAATATTTTAGAGGAGAGGAGGATATTTTAGAGAGGAGGAGAGGAGAGGAGAGGAGAGGAGAGGAGAGGAGAGGAGAGGAGAGGAGAGGAGAGGAGAGGAGAGGAGAGGAGAGGAGAGGAGAGGAGAGGAGAGGAGAGGAGAGGAGAGGAGGATATTTTAGAGAGGAGGAAGCAGAACACAGCAGGATAGTTTTGTTCTCATCTCCATATGGAGAGTGGATGGCAGAGAGGGAGAGAGGGAGAGAGGGCGCTGGAGACGGTGTGCTCAGGCTGGTTCAGCTGCTCTTTGTGTGTGTGTGTGTGTGTGCGTTCGTATGTTTGTTTCTGTGCGTGTGTATGTGTGCGTTTGTTAGTGTGCGTGCCTGTGTGTGTATGTGTGTGTGTGAATGGGCCTATCAGAGAGCAGTAATATGAACACAGAGGGCTAAGTGATAGAGAGGTGCTGTGTATTAACAGAGAGCAGTAATATGAACACAGAGGGCTAATTGATAGAGAGGTGCTGTGTATTAACAGAGAGCAGTAATATGAACACAGAGGGCTAAGTGATAGAGAGGTGCTGTGTATTAACAGAGAGCAGTAATATGAACACAGAGGGCTAAGTGATAGAGAGGTGCTGTGTATTAACAGAGAGCAGTAATATGAACACAGAGGGCTAAGTGATAGAGAGGTGCTGTGTATTAACAGAGAGCAGTAATATGAACACAGAGGGCTAAGTGATAGAGAGGTGCTGAGTATTAACAGAGAGCAGTAATATGAACACAGAGGGCTAAGTGATAGAGAGGTGCTGTGTATTAACAGAGAGCAGTAATATGAACACAGAGGGCTAAGTGATAGAGAGGTGCTGTGTATTAACAGAGAGCAGTAATATGAACACAGAGGGCTAAGTGATAGAGAGGTGCTGTGTATTAACAGAGAGCAGTAATATGAACACAGAGGGATAAGTGATAGAGAGGTGCTGTGTATTAACAGAGAGCAGTAATATGAACACAGAGGGCTAAGTGATAGAGAGGTCCTGTGTATTAACAGAGAGCAGTAATATGAACACAGAGGGCTAAGTGATAGAGAGGTGCTGTGTATTAACAGAGAGCAGTAATATGAACACAGAGGGCTAAGTGATAGAGAGGTGCTGTGTATTAACAGAGAGCAGTAATATGAACACAGAGGGCTAAGTGATAGAGAGGTGCTGAGTATTAACAGAGAGCAGTAATATGAACACAGAGGGCTAAGTGATAGAGAGGTGCTGTGTATTAACAGAGAGCAGTAATATGAACACAGAGGGCTAAGTGATAGAGAGGTGCTGAGTATTAACAGAGAGCAGTAATATGAACACAGAGGGCTAAGTGATAGAGAGGTGCTGTGTATTAACAGAGAGCAGTAATATGAACACAGAGGGATAAGTGATAGAGAGGTGCTGTGTATTAACAGAGAGCAGTAATATGAACACAGAGGGCTAAGTGATAGAGAGGTGCTGTGTATTAACAGAGATCAGTAATATGAACACAGAGGGCTAAGTGATAGAGAGGTGCTGTGTATTAACAGAGAGCAGTAATATGAACACAGAGGGCTAAGTGATAGAGAGG
>NW_028166615.1:22500-34530 GCF_964263955.1 Coregonus lavaretus
TAGAGACAGAGACAGACTGGAGACAGAGACAGACTAGAGACAGAGAGAGACTAGAGACAGAAACAGACTAGAGACAGACAGACTAGAGACAGACAGACTAGCGATAGAGACAGACTAGAGACAGAGACAGACTAGAGACAGACAGACTAGAGACAGAGACAGACTAGAGACAGACAGACTAGAGACAGAGACAGACTAGAGACAGAGACAGACTAGAGACAGACAGACTAGCGACAGAGACAGACTAGAGACAGACAGATTAGAGACAGAGACAGACTAGAGACAGACTAGAGACAGACAGACTAGAGACAGACAGACTAGAGACAGAGACAGACTAGAGACAGACAGACTAGAGACAGACAGACTAGAGACAGACTAGAGACAGACAGACTAGAGACAGACAGACTAGAGACAGACAGACTAGAGACAGAGACAGACTAGAGACAGACAGACTAGAGACAGAGACAGACTAGAGACAGACAGACTAGAGACAGAGACAGACGAGACAGAGACAGACAGACTAGAGACAGAGACAGACTAGAGACAGACAGACTAGAGACAGACAGACTAGAGACAGAGACAGACTGGAGACAGAGACAGACTAGAGACAGAGAGAGACTAGAGACAGAAACAGACTAGAGACAGACAGACTAGAGACAGACAGACTAGCGATAGAGACAGACTAGAGACAGAGACAGACTAGAGACAGACAGACTAGAGACAGACTAGAGACAGACAGACTAGAGACAGAGACAGACTATAGACAGAGACAGACTAGAGACAGACAGACTAGCGACAGAGACAGACTAGAGACAGACTAGAGACAGAGACAGACTAAAGACAGAGACAGACTAGAGACAGAGACAAGACTAGAGACAGAGACAGACTAGAGACAGAGACAGACTAGAGACAGAGACAGACTAGAGACAGACAGACTAGTGACAGAGACAGACTAGAGACAGAGACAGACTAGAGACAGAGACATAGACAGACTAGAGACAGAGACAGACTAGAGACAGACAGACTAGCGACAGAGACAGACTAGAGACAGACTGGAGACAGAGACAGACTAGAGACAGACAGACTAGAGACAGAGACAGACTAGAGACAGAGACAGACTAGAGACAGAGACAGACTAGAGACAGACAGACTAGAGACAGACAGACTAGAGACAGAGACAGACTAGAGACAGACAGACTAGAGACAGAGACAGACTAGAGACAGAGACAGACTAGAGACAGACAGACTAGAGACAGACTAGAGACAGAGACATACCAGAGACAGACTAGAGACAGAGACAGACTAGAGACAGACAGACTAGAGACAGAGACAGACTAGAGACAGAGACAGAGACAGACTAGAGACAGAGACAGACTAGAGACAGAGACAGACTAGAGACAGACAGACTAGAGACAGACTAGAGACAGAGACAGACCAGAGACAGAGACAGACTAGAGACAGACAGACTAGAGACAGAGACAGACCAGAGACAGAGACAGACTAGAGACAGAGACAGACTAGAGACAGAGACAGACTAGAGACAGAGACAGAGACAGACTAGAGACAGAGACAGACTAGAGACAGACAGACTAGATACAGAGACAGACAGACTAGAGACAGAGACAGAGACAGACTAGAGACAGAGACAGAGACAGAGACAGACAGACTAGAGACAGAGAGAGAGAGAGAGAGAGACAGAAATACCTGTCTAGACAGGGAGAGGATAATGCAGAGTGGGCAGACCCCCAGACAGGGAGAGGATCATGCAGAGTGGGCAGACCCTCAGATAGGGAGAGGATCGTGTAGAGTGGGCAGACCCTCAGACAGGGAGAGGATAATGTAGAGTGGGCAGACCCCCAGACAGGGAGAGGATAATGTAGAGTGGGCAGACCCCCAGACAGGGAGAGGATAATGTAGAGTGGGCAGACCCCCAGACAGTCAGACAGGGAGAGGATAATGTAGAGTGGGCAGAACCCCAGACAGGGAGAGGATCATGTAGAGTGGACAGACCCTCAGACAGGGAGAGAATAATGTAGAGTGGGCAGACACCCAGACAGGGAGAGGATCATGTAGAGTGGGCAGACCCTCAGACAGGGAGAGGATCATGTAGAGTGGGCAGACCCTCAGACAGGGAGAGAATAATGTAGAGTGGGCAGACCCTCAGACAGGGAGAGGATAATGTAGAGTGGGCAGACCCTCAGACAGGGAGAGGATAATGTAGAGTGGGCAGACCCCCAAACAGTCAGACAGGGAAAGATTAATGCAATGTGGGCAGACAGTCAAAAGGTAAAATAGAGTTGGCAGGCAGTCAGACAGGGAGAAGGTAATGTAGAGTTGGCAGGCAGTCAGACAGGGAGAAGGTAATATAGAGTTGGCAGGTAGTCAGACACGGAGAAGGTAATGTAGAGTTGGCAGGTAGTCAGACAGGGAGAAGGTAATGTAGAGTTTGGCAGGTAGTCAGACAGGGAGAAGGTAATGTAGAGTTGGCAGGTAGTCAGACAGGGAGAAGGTAATGTAGAGTTGGCAGGCAGTCAGACAGGGAGAAGGTAATGTAGAGTTGGCAGGCAGTCAGACAGGGAGAAGGTAATGTAGAGTTGGCAGGTAGTCAGACAGGGAGAAGGTAATGTAGAGTTGGCAGGCAGTCAGACAGGGAGAAGGTAATGTAGAGTTGGCAGGCAGTCAGACAGGGAGAAGGTAATGTAGAGTTGCCAGGTAGTCAGACAGGGAGAAGGTAATGTAGAGTTGGCAGGTAGTCAGACAGGGAGAAGGTAATGTAGAGTTGGCAGGCAGTCAGACAGGGAGAAGGTAATGTAGAGTTGGCAGGTAGTCAGACGGGGAGAAGGTAATGTAGAGTTGGCAGGCAGTCAGACGGGGAGAAGGTAATGTAGAGTTGGCAGGTAGTCAGACAGGGAGAAGGCTGTGGTCCTCTGTAGCTCAGCTGGTAGAGCACGGCACTTGTAACGCCAAGGTAGTGGGTTCGATCCCCGGGACCACCCATACACAAAAAAAATGTATGCACGCATGACTGTAAGTCGCTTTGGATAAAAGCGTCTGCTAAATGGCATATTATATATATTATATTAAGGCAATGTAGAGTTGGCAGGTAGTCAGACAGGGAGAAGGTAATGTAGAGTTGGCAGGTAGTCAGACAGGGAGAAGGTAATGTAGAGTTGGCAGGTAGTCAGACAGGGAGAAGGTAATGTAGAGTTGGCAGGCAGTCAGACAGGGAGAAGGTAATGTAGAGTTGGCAGGTAGTCAGACAAGGAGAAGGTAATGTAGAGTTGGCAGGTAGTCAGACAGGGAGAAGGTAATGTAGAGTTGGCAGGTAGTCAGACAGGGAGATGGTAATGTAGAGTTGGCAGGTAGTCAGACAGGGAGAAGGTAATGTAGAGTTGGCAGGTAGTCAGACAGGGAGAAGGTAATGTCGAGTTGGCAGGCAGTCAGACAGGGAGAAGGTAATGTAGAGTTGGCAGGTAGTCAGACAGGGAGAAGGTAATGTAGAGTTGGCAGGTAGTCAGACAGGGAGATGGTAATGTAGAGTTGGCAGGTAGTCAGACAGGGAGAAGGTAATGTAGAGTTGGCAGGTAGTCAGACAGGGAGAAGGTAATGTAGAGTTGGCAGGTAGTCAGACAGGGAGAAGGTGATGTAGAGTTGGCAGGCAGTCAGACAGGGAGAAGGTAATGTAGAGTTGGCAGGTAGTCAGACAGGGAGAAGGTAATGTAGAGTTGGCAGGCAGTCAGACAGGGAGAAGGTAATGTAGAGTTGGCAGGCAGTCAGACAGGGAGAAGGTAATGTAGAGTTGCCAGGTAGTCAGACAGGGAGAAGGTAATGTAGAGTTGGCAGGTAGTCAGACAGGGAGAAGGTAATGTAGAGTTGGCAGGCAGTCAGACAGGGAGAAGGTAATGTAGAGTTGGCAGGTAGTCAGACGGGGAGAAGGTAATGTAGAGTTGGCAGGCAGTCAGACGGGGAGAAGGTAATGTAGAGTTGGCAGGTAGTCAGACAGGGAGAAGGCAATGTAGAGTTGGCAGGTAGTCAGACAGGGAGAAGGTAATGTAGAGTTGGCAGGTAGTCAGACAGGGAGAAGGTAATGTAGAGTTGGCAGGTAGTCAGACAGGGAGAAGGTAATGTAGAGTTGGCAGGCAGTCAGACAGGGAGAAGGTAATGTAGAGTTGGCAGGTAGTCAGACAAGGAGAAGGTAATGTAGAGTTGGCAGGTAGTCAGACAGGGAGAAGGTAATGTAGAGTTGGCAGGTAGTCAGACAGGGAGATGGTAATGTAGAGTTGGCAGGTAGTCAGACAGGGAGAAGGTAATGTAGAGTTGGCAGGTAGTCAGACAGGGAGAAGGTAATGTCGAGTTGGCAGGCAGTCAGACAGGGAGAAGGTAATGTAGAGTTGGCAGGTAGTCAGACAGGGAGAAGGTAATGTAGAGTTGGCAGGTAGTCAGACAGGGAGATGGTAATGTAGAGTTGGCAGGTAGTCAGACAGGGAGAAGGTAATGTAGAGTTGGCAGGTAGTCAGACAGGGAGAAGGTAATGTAGAGTTGGCAGGTAGTCAGACAGGGAGAAGGTAATGTAGAGTTGGCAGGCAGTCAGACAGGGAGAAGGTGATGTAGAGTGGGCAGACCCCCAGACAGCAGGCCAGAAGGGCTGTGGGTATAGTGTATTATCCATCCATCTATCCCTCCATCCACTAACCATTATTGCATCTCCCCCTCCAGTTCAGGAGAGCCTTCCTCCAGCGCGCTATAAGGAGACAGTATCTACTCTGTTGGCCTGGTTACAGCAGTGTGAGGCGAGGCTAGCCATCCCCTCTACAGCCGTCACTGAATACCCTGTCATGGAGGGGAGACTGAAGGATGTCAAGGTACTGAACCGCTCTGGATGTCTGGATGGCTGTGTGTCTGGCTGACTGGTTGGGTGGGTGGCTGTCTGTTTTGTTATGATGATTCTGCCCCAAAACACCCTGAACAATTACTGCTTGCGTGCTGTTAATGCAACCCTAATTGAACAGACCACGTACTGAGTCAACGTATTAACAGTCAAAGACAAGACTAGAAACAAGAGGCTGCTTCACATAATGATCTTGTTCAGTAAAAGTGCAGTGACCCTTGGTGAGGAGGTGCCAGCAGGGCTGCCAGGATAAATCGTTGTTCTCTCTGCTGATTTGCATTCAGAGAGCACTAACAGAGCAGAGCAGCGCCTCACTGCAATTATGAGAAATGTAGAAATGTTATTGATGGGAGGGGAAGACCCAGAGGATCACGTCAGTGTGTGTGTTTCTCCATCTATGTATCTGGGGATGTCCCAGGGTTACTGCCACACAGCACAGACTATGGCCCAAATGGAACCCTATTCCCTATGTAATACACTACTTTTGACCAGATATAGGCTCGGTGAAAATTTGTGCACTTCATAGGGAATAGGGTTCCATTTGGGACACGATAAAGACTCACTTTGTCTTGTTGTGACAAAATGAATCACCCCGTAAAAACACCAATACTTTTTATGGCCTTGTTGTTGTTTTTATGAAGTTCTGGTGCTAAGTTGATGTTCTATGAGACTTTAAATCCAAGGTCAGATCAGTTTAACCTGAGATACTTAGGAAGTTCTTCCTCACAGGGCAGCAGGGTGGAATCTTAGTTAGGATGTTCTTCCTCACTGGGCAGCAGGGTGGAATCTTAGTTAGGATGTTCTTCCTCACTGGGCAGCAGGGTGGAATCTTAGTTAGGATGTTCTTCCTCACTGGGCAGCAGGGTGGAATCTTAGTTAGGATGTTCTTCCTCACAGGGCAGCAGGGTGGAATCTTAGTTAGGATGCTCTTCCTCACTGGGCAGCAGGGTGGAATCTTAGTTAGGATGTTCTTCCTCACTGGGCAGCAGGGTGGAATCTTAGTTAGGATGTTCTTCCTCACAGGGCAGCAGGGTGGAATCTTAGTTAGGATGTTCTTCCTCACTGGGCAGCAGGGTGGAATCTTAGTTAGGATGTTCTTCCTCACAGGGCAGCAGGGTGGAATCTTAGTTAGGATGCTCTTCCTCACAGGGCAGCAGGGTGGAATCTTAGTTAGGAGGTTCTTCCTCACAGGGCAGCAGTGTGGAATCTTAGTTAGGATGTTCTTCCTCACTGGGCAGCAGGGTGGAATCTTAGTTAGGATGTTCTTTCTCACAGGGCAGCAGGGTGGAATCTTAGTTAGGATGTTCTTCCTCAGTCATGCAATTGAAATGAACAGATTTTTTTTAATGACCCTGCTAAAAAGTCCTCATTTACAGGCTGAATCCTAACTAAAATGTTCACTTAATCATGCATTGATATCAATAGGAGACTTCAGTGAAAATGTGAAAGTTAGGATTCCCCCTGTATCGAGTACTACCATCTCATTGTCCTTCCCCCCAGGTGATGCAGGTTGCGCTTGCAGAGCACCAGAGTGAGGTGGACTACCTGACGTCTACAGTGGACCAGGTGTTTCAGAAGGCTCCTCCAGAGATCAGTCACAAGTACAGGACAGAGATGGACAGCATCATGACTCGCTGGAGACGCCTGTCCTCAACGCTGGGGGAACAGGCAACCAAGATAACAGAGCTTATGGCTAAATTACTGCAGTTCCAGGTACTGTGGAGGTAGTAGGGGGTGGGGGTGTGCTGCTAAAGAGAGGGAGAGAGAGAGTAGGGTAGAGGGACAGAGAGAGAGAGATTAGAAAGAGAGAGAGATAAATAGAGGGAGAGAGAGAGAGAAAGAGAAAGGGGGAGAGGGAGAGAGAGAGGAACAGAGTGAGAGAGTAGAAAGAGAGAGAGAGAGAGAAATAGAGGTAGAGAGAGCGAGAAAGAGGGAGAGAGTGTAGAAAGAGGGAGCGAGAGACATAGAGAGAGGGAAAGAGAGTGAGAGAGAGAGAGACAGAGAGAGAGACAGAGAGAGAGAGAGGGAAAGAGAGTGAGAGAGAGAGACAGAGAGAGAGAGAGAGAGAGAGAGAGAGAGAGAGAGAGAGAGGGAAAGAGAGTGAGAGAGATAGAGAGACAGAGAGAGAGAGAGGGAAAGAGAGCGAGAGAGAGCGAGAGAGAGAGACAGAGAGAGAGAGAGAGAGAGAGAGGGAAAGAGAGCGAGAGAGAGAGACAGAGAGAGAGAGAGAGAGACAGAGAGAGAGAGAGAGAGAGAGAGAGAGAGAGAGAGATGAAGAGATAGAGACAGATACAGTTGAAGTCGGAAGTTTACATACACTTAGGTTGGAGTCATTAAAACTCGTTTTTCAACCACTCCACAAATGTCTTGTTAACAAACTATAGTTTTGGCAAGTCGGTTAGGACATCTACTTTGTAATTTTTCCAACAATTGTTTACAGACAGATTATTTCACTTATAATTCACTGTATCACAATTCCAGTGGGTCAGAAGTTTACATACACTAAGTTGACTGTTCCTTTAAACAGCTTGGAAAATTCCAGAAAATGATGTCATGGCTTTAGAAGCTTCTGATAGGCTAATTTACATCATTTGAGTCAACTGGAGGTGTACCTGTGGATGTATTCCAAGGCCTACCTTCAAACTCAGTGCCTCTTTGCTTGAAATCATGGGAAAATCAAAAGAAATCAGCCAAGACCTCCGAAAAAAAATTGTAGACCTTCACAAGTCTGGTTCATCCTTGGGAGCAATTTCCAAACGCCTGAAGGTACCATGTTCATCTGTACAAACCATGGTACGCAAGTATAAACACCATGGGACCACGCAGCCGTCATACCGCTCAGGAAGGAGACACATTCTGTCACCTAGAGATGAACGTACTTTGGTGCGAAAAGTGCAAATAAATCCCAGAACAACAGCAAAGGACCTTGTGAAGATGCTGGAGGAAACAGGTACAAAAGTATCTATATCCACAGTAAAACGAGTCCTATATCAACATAACCTGAAAGGCGGCACAGCAAGGAAGAAGCCACTGCTCCAGAACCGCCATAAAAAAGCCAGACTACGGTTTGCAACTGCACATGGGGACAAAGATCGTACTCTTTGGAGAAATGTCCTCTGGTCTGATGAAACAAAAATAGAACTGTTTGGACACAATGACCATCGTTATGTTTGGAGGAAAAGGGGGGTGGCTTGCAAGCCGAAGAACACCATCCCAACCGTGAAGCACGGGGGTGGCAGCATCATGCTGTGGGGGTGCTTTCCTGTAGGAGGGCCTGGTGCACTTCACAAAATAGATGGCATCATGAGGAAGGAACATTATGTGGATATATTGAAGCAACATCTCAAGTCGTCGGTCAGGAAGTTAAAGGTTGGTTGCAAATGGGTCTTCCAAATGGACAATGACCCCAAGCATACTTCCAAAGTTGTGGCAAAATGGCTTAAGGACAACAAAGTCAAGGTATTGGAGTGGTCATCACAAAGCCCTGACCTCAATCCTATAGAACATTTGTGGGCAGAACTGAAAAAGCGTGTACGAGCAAGGAGGCCTACAAACCTGACTCAGTTACACCAGCTCTGTCAGGAGGAATGGACCAAAATTCACCCAATTTATTGTGGGAAGCTTGTGGAAGAAACGTTTGACCCAAGTGAAACAATTTAAAGGCAATGCTACCAAATACTAATTGAGTGTATGTAAACTTCTGACCCACTGGGAATGTGATGAAAGAAATAAAAGCTTAAATAAATAATTTTCTTTACTATTATTCTGACATTTCACATTCTTAAAATAAAGTGGTGATCCTAACTGACCTAAGACAGGGAATTTTTACTAGGATTAAATGTCAGGAATTGTGAAAAACAGAGTTTAAATGTATTTGGCTAAGGTGTATGTAAATTTCCGACTTCAACTGTAGATCTGTGAGTGAGTGTATCGTATGTTCCTGTGTATATGACTGTAAGGAGGACAATATCAATGTGGTCTTTGTTGTCAGTGTCTGCATAATGATGTCCAGACATTGAGGAAGTGGACGGCGGATGTTGACATGTTTCTAACTGTGTGCATGTGTGGCTATAAATTACTCTAAGGACATTGTCAGTTCTGTGCTGTCTGACGACCTATCTGTCTATCTGTGTCTCTCAGAATGACGTGAAGACACTGAGGAAGTGGATGGCTGATGTTGACGTGTTCCTGAATGAGGAGTGGCCAGCGCTGGGGGACTCAGAGGCCCTGCAGAAACAGCTGGAGCAGTGCACTGTAAGACCTGGCAACCTTCTTTCACCTTCTCGTTGGCAGCCTGTCTCCCACCCTCCTGTCACCCACTTTCTCTTACCTGGCAACCGGTCATTCACTTTCTCTCACCTGGCAACCGGTCCTTCACTTTCTCTCACCTGGCAACCCTCAATTTCTAGCAGAGGAATTGTGACCTCTAAACGGCACCCCACTAAATGAGCCCTAGGGCATACAGCCCAGTAAACTAGCCCTAGGGCATACAACCCAGTAAACTAGCCCTAGGGCATACAGCCCAGTAAACTAGCCATAGGGCATACAGCCCAGTAAACTAGCCCTAGGGCATACAGCCCAGTAAACTAGCCCTAGGGCATACAGCCCAGTAAACTAGCCATAGGGCATACAGCCCAGTAAACTAGCCCTAGGGCATACAGCCCAGTAAACTAGCCATAGGGCATACAGTACAAGTGAACATCTCTCTGTCACACATCCATTTCTATTAGTCATATCCCCTGTGTCTCTGTTGTGATTTGCTAGGCCCTGGTGAATGACATCCACACCATCCAACCCAGTCTGAACGGCATCAATGAGGTGGGCGTGTCTCTGAAGACAGAGGCGGAGCCACCATTCGCCATCCAGCTGCAGAAGGAGCTCGACGAGCTGAACGCTCTGTGGGAGATCATCTGCAAACAGGTACGGTACACACACACACACACGATCAAACACACACACACACACCGCACCCACACAAACGTTGATTCCGTCCATCCCTGTCCTGTTATATAATCTGTTGTTATTGCGTGTGTGTGTGTGTGGGTGTGTGTGTGTGTGTGTGTCTGTGTGTCATCCAGGCCTATGCTAAGAAGTCAGCTCTGAAGGGGGGTCTGGACAAGACCATGAGCCTGAGGAAGGAGATGACTGAGATGCAGGAGTGGATCACTCAGGCTGAGGAGGACTATCTGGAGAGAGACTTCACATACCAGACCCCCGAGGAGCTACGCAAGGCTGTCGAGGAACTCAAGGTAGGGGGTGTGTGGGGGAGGGGGGGAGTGTGTGTGGGTGTGGGATGTTGACCAGTGGCGGCTCCTGAAAAAATTCTCAGGGGGGGCAATTTTTCTGATGATTTAGGTGACCTACACACATTTTTGAAAATATATGTCCAGCAACAACATGAAGACAGGGGCAGCATATAAGTCAATACCAGAAGCATTTATTGACTGATCTCAAAAGTGTTGGCTTACAAAATCAAAATAAGTTATCACAGTAAAAATAATCAAGGGTGTTCTTTCACATTCCTCAACACTGCATAAACAATATGCATTTCCATAAACAAATGAAATATCAGCTGAAAATACAGCATCTTGGTATTTGTTCAGATTGCAGGATCAACAAGAGCTTTTACCACATTTTTTGCCTCATGGTTGAATTGGAAATATGTGCACCTGAGCATAATTCACAACAAGTAAGCAGGAGCTTTTGATAGAGGCTACTGAAAACATTGATGCAAGTTATTGGTAATAAGACATTTTTATAGACTTCCATATTCTGCCCTCTTGTATAGATTTGTGAAAATGAACAGTGATAGACATTTTGCCTGAAAACAGAATTTGAAAGTAATTTCTAGAAATGGTAAACACAGCTATCTGTATGGCTTTGTAAAAATGAACAACCATATTCTGGCCAATTGTATAGATTTGTAAATATGAACAACCATATTCTGGCCAATTGTATAGATTTGTAAAAATGAACATGAACAGATTATTTTTTTAAAAACTTTTTTTTAAATGAAAAATAACTATTTTAAACAACATCAACTGTGAACTGATTTGGGCGTGTGTGTGTTAAAGAGACAGACAGGGAGGGACAAAGAGAGAGAGAGGCTACATTACTTGTACTGAAACTGTTCTCTTCTCTGTTTCAATACAGCAAAGCGTTCAATGACTTGTGAAAATGAAAGATCGAATGATATTGTTTAATCTTACCTTATGGCCTGCACACTGCTTGTGAAGCTGTCGAGGGCACGTTTGATAAAGACAGCATCGATGTCCTTCTTCTGTAGCTTCTGGTACAGAATGTCGACGTGGGGCATGATTTTGTGAAAAAGCCGCAGGAAAAAAATAATTCCTCACGTAGCCAGATGCCTCTCTCACCGTGGGCTGGTAGCAGAAAACTGCATTAGCTACATCGCAGCCTGCTAGCCAGATTTTTCGTTCATACCAATTTTTGGAAAATCCTCGGGTGTAGGACGTTCCCCCTTTAGTAGAACCTGTTGAATTATTAAATTTGGTCTGGGAGGTCCTAATTGTTTCGTTGCCAATTTATCTTGATTTGTTCGCCGACAAAAAGGAACTTCTTTCAAAGAGACAATCGAGTTGCACTGCCATTTTGACAGTAGTAGTGAATTGATTGATGAGGCTACCCGCTCTTTTCTTAGTTACGTTCATGGTTACGTTACGTATGACGAAAGCGCGTAAGTGCAAGCCCTCAGAAACCCATAGAGATTGTATTGAAAGCTCTGATATTTGAAAAAAATGGATTTTACATTAGAGGCTATGAGAGACTTCTGGGCGATTTTCAACCTGACTGAAATCGCCCCAAAACGGGCGGGGACATTTGAAGCACGACTTTAGCCTGATTGGACATTTAGTGGCAGATCAGACGTCTAGATTAGAACACTGCTAACTACTGTTGCCGTGATATTATATATATTGATTAGAAAAAAAATCCCTTTATTTTCCCGTTTGGCAGTGCGTCGCCCATATCGCCCTAATGAACACACCGCCCCTGATGTTGACCCATCATCCATCCTTTTGGCAAACTTCCCTATAACCAATACTGGGCAGTCACCCAAACCACTCTGACCTGCCTCCAAACACACCCTCCCTCCCCTCTCTCCATCCCTATGTTCCAACTCT
>NW_028166614.1:0-65340 GCF_964263955.1 Coregonus lavaretus
CGGAGGGAGTGAGGGAGGGAGGAAGGGAGAGAGAGAGAGGGAGAGACGGAGGGAGCTATAGGAGGGGGAGAGAGAGGGAGGGATGGAGGCAGGGGGAGAGGGAGGGAGGGAGGTAGGAAGAGAGAGAGAGAGAGACGGAGGGAGGGAGTGAGGGAGGGAGGAAGGGAGGGAGGGAGAGAGCGACGGAGGGAGCTATAGGAGGGGGAGAGAGAGGGAGAGAGGGAGGGATGGAGGCAGGGGGAGAGGGAGGGAGGGAGGAAGAGAGAGAGAGAGAGAGACGGAGGGAGAGAGGGAGGGAGGAAGGGAGAGAGAGGGAGGGATGGAGGCAGGGGGAGAGGGAGGGAGGTAGGTAGGAAGGGAGAGAGTGGGAGAGAAAGAGGGAGAGATGGAGGGGGAGAGAAAGAGAGGGAGGTAGGAAGGGAGAGAGAGTGGGAGGGAGATGGATGGAGGCAGGCAGGCAGGGGAGAGGGATGAGGAGGGAGGGAGGGAGCTATAGAAGGGAGAGAGGGAGGGGAATAGAAAATCAGCAGTTATTAGTCAATCTTTATTGTTATAAAGAATAGTAGTGCAAGAATAGTGTCTTCCAGAAGTCATTTATAGTGCTTACCAGAGTACACACTAATAGCGTCTTCCAGAAGTCATCATTACCAGAGTACACACTAACAGTAATCCAATTCCATGGTGATCTGCACAGTGTGTCCTATTATATACAGTAGATCGGTGTTGCATAGAATACCTGTAAAAAGCATCAACTGACACACACCTGAAAATGTTTGTTTCTTACTAAGTGTGAGTAAACTGTCTAAAAATAAAATACAGTATATACAGTATGGTAGGTTAGGGTTCGCCATTCAATAGAGTGTGTTGACTTTATTTTTATTTTTACAGTTGCATAAAAGAACGCCACACACTCCACATTCCCAAATAACTGTGACCTGCTTAACAAATGTAGGCATTATCCTTGCATATTCAATAGTTAGAACAACAACAACAACAAAAAAGCATATTTATAAAAAAAATCACATTCATACTTTAAAATAATATTTTAAAAATAGGGTGCAAATAGGGTGCCATTTGGGATGCCAACAAAGTGCAGGCATTGAGGAAACAGGAAGCGTCCGTTGTGAGGAGATGGTTCAGCCAATCAGACGTCTCCAAACTTCTTCATCATCGCCTTCCGACTGAGCTCATAGGCCAAGAAGAGAGCTCCGTTGGCAGGGAAGGTTCTAATCATGGTGGGGGTGAGGCCTGAGTAGAGAGGAGCCACTCCTACAGGAAGAACAGAAATATAGAGAATGACAGGTTCTGTGTAGAATATAAACTGTTGAACATTTGATGTACCATCTTAAAATCACAGTGAACCAGTGGTGTAAAGTACGTAAGTAAAAATAGTTTTTGGGGTATCTGTCCTTTATTTATATTGACAACATTTACTACATTCCTAAAGAAAATAATATAGTTTTTAATAATATACATTTTCCCTGACACCCAAAAGTACTTGTTACATTTTTCATGCTTAGCAGGACAGGAAAATTTATTTTGATACTTAAGTATATTTCAAACCAAATATTTTTAGACTTTTATTCAAGTAGTATTTTACTGGGTGACTTACACTCTTACTTGAGTCATTTTCTGTTAAGGTATCTTTACTTTTACTCAAGTATGACAATTGGGTACTTTTTCCACCCCTGCAGTGAACTGGAAGAGACAGTCCTGCTCACTGTGTACTGTATACACATTTCATGTAGTAACCAAAAAATATATTTTAGATTCTTCAAAGTAGCCACCCTTTGCCTTGATGACAGCTTTGCATTCTCTCAACCAGCTTCATGAGATAGTCACCTGGAATGCTTTTCCAACAGTCTTGAAGGTGTTCGTACATATCCTGAGCACTTGTTGGCTGCTTTTCCTTCACTCTGCGGTTCAACTCATCCCAAACCATGTCAATTGGGTTGAGGTCGGGTGATTGTGTAGGCCAGGTCATCTGATGCAGCACTCCATCACTCTCCTTCTTGGTCAAATAGCCCTTACACAGCCTGGAGGTGTGTTGGGTCATTGTCCTGTTGAAAAACAAATGATAGTCCCACTAAGCCCAAACCAGATGGGATGGCGTATCGCTGCAGAATGCTGTGGTAGCCATGCTGGTTAAGTGTGCCTTGAATTCGAAATAAATCACAGACAGTGTCACCAGCAAAGCACCCCCACACCATCACACCTCCTCCTCCATGCTTCACACATGCGGAGATCATCCGTTCACCTACTCTGCGTCTCACAAAGACATAGCGGTTGGAATCAAAATTCTAAAATTTGGACATTGGAGATTTCCACCATTCTAATGTCCATTGCTCATGTTTCTTGGCCCAAGCAAGTGTCTTCTTCTTTCTTTGCAGCAATTCGACCATGAAGTGGTACTCCTGAGTGGTGCAGTGGTCTAAGGCACTGCATCGCAGTGCTAACTGTGCCACTAGATCCTGGTTCGAATCCAGGCTCTGTCGCAGCCGGCCGCGACCGGGAGACCCATGGGGCGGCGCACAATTGGCCCAGCGTCGTCCAGGGTAGGGGAGGGAATGGCCGGCAGGGATGTAGCTCAGTTGGTAGAGCATGGCATTTGCAACGCCAGGGTTGTGGGTTCGATTCCAGTATAAAAAATTAAAATGTATGCTAAATGACTAAAATGTAAAAAATGTAAATGTAATGAAGGCCTGATTCATGCAGTCTCCTCTGAACAGTTGATGTTGAGATGTGTCTGTTACTTGAACTCTGTGAGGTGCAATCTGAGGTGCAGTTAATTGCTAATTTCTGTTGCTGGTAACTCTAATGAACTTATCCTCTGCAGCAGAGGTAACTCTGGGTCTTCCATTCCTGTTCGGTTCTGGATTGACTGACCTTTACAGTGAGGGAAAAAAGTATTTGATCCCCTGCTGATTTTGTACGTTTGCCCACTGACAAAGAAATGGTAATAATTTTAATGGTAGGTTTATTTGAACAGTGAGAGACAGAATAACAACAAAAAAATCCTGAAAAACGCATGTCAAAATGTTATGAATTGATTTGCATTTTAATGAGGGAAATAAGTATTTGACCCCTCTGCAAAACATGACTTAGTACTTGGTGGCAAAACCCTTGTTGGCAATCACAGAGGTCAGACGTTTCTTGTAGTTGGCCACCAGGTTTGCACACATCTCAGGAGGGATTTTGTCCCACTCCTCTTTGCAGATCTTCTCCAACTCATTAATGTTTCGAGGCTGACGTTTGGTAACTCGAACCTTCAGCTCCCTCCACAGATTTTCTATGGGATTAAGGTCTGGAGACTGGCTAGGCCACTCCAGGACCTTAATGTGCTTCTTGAGCCACTCCTTTGTTGCCTTGGCCGTGTGTTTTGGGTCATTGTCATGCTAGAATACCCATCCATGACCCATTTTCAATGCACTGGCTGAGGGAAGGAGGTTCTTACCCAAGATTTGACGGTACATGGCCCCGTCCATTGTCCCTTTGATGCGGTGAAGTTGTCCTGTCCCCTTAGCAGAAAAACACCCCCAAAGCATAATGTTTCCACCTCCATGTTTGACGGTGGGGATGATGTTCTTGGGGTCATAGGCAGCATTCCTCCTCCTCCAAACACGGCGAGTTGAGTTGATGCCAAAGAGCTCCATTTTGGTCTCATCTGACCACAACACTTCCACCCAGTTCTCCTCTGAATCATTCAGATGTTCATTGGCAAACTTCAGAAGGGCATGTATATGTGCTTTCTTGAGCAGGGGGACCTTGAGGGCGCTGCAGGATTTCAGTCTTTCACGGCGTAGTGTGTTACCAATTGTTTTCTTGGTGACTATGGTCCCAGCTGCCTTGAGATCATTGACAAGATCCTCCCGTGTAGTTCTGGGCTGATTCCTCACAGTTCTCATGATCATTGCAACTCCACGAGGTGAGATCTTGCATGGAGCCCCAGGCCGAGGGAGATTGACAGTTATTTTGTGTTTCTTCCATTTGCGAATAATCGCACAAACTGATGTCACCTTCTCACCAAGCTGCTTGGCGATGGTCTTGTAGCCCATTCCAGCCTTGTGTAGGTCTACAATCTTGTCCCTGACATTCTTGGAGAGCTCTTTGGTCTTGGCCATGGTGGAGAGTTTGGAATCTGATTGATTGATTGCTTCTGTGGACAGGTGTCTTTTATACAGGTAACAAGCTGAGATTAGGAGCACTCCCTTTAAGAGTGTGCTCATAATCTCAGCTCGTTACCTGTATAAAAGACACCTGGGAGCCAGAACTCTTTCTGGTTGAGAGGGGGGTCAAATATTTATTTCCCTCATTAAAATGCAAATCAAAATGCAAATCAATTTATAAACATTTTTGACATGCGTTTTTCTGGATTTTTTTGTTGTTATTCTGTCTCTCACTGTTCAAATAAACCTATCATTAAAATTATTGACTGATCATTTCTTTGCCAGTGGGCAAACGTACAAAATCAGCAGGGGATCAAATACTTTTTTCCCTCACTGTACATCTTCCTTCAACCATTACCAATATAGTAGTTATTTAATGCAGTATCTATTTATTCTCTCACCTTCAGTGCGTATGATCCCCATTAAGGTCTTGATGAAGCCTTGCTGTCTGCCTGCTAGGGAGTGGACCTGGATCCTGGACTTCACACAGTCTATGGGATAGATCACCAGCCACAGGCATGCTCCCCCAAACCCACCACTGAACATCAGAGGGACCAACCTAGAGAGGAGAGGATGAGGGGGAGGGGAGAGGAGGGGAGGGGAGAGGAGAGGAGAGGAGAGGAGAGGAGAGGAGAGGAGAGGAGAGGAGAGGAGAGGAGAGGAGAGGAGAGGAGAGGAGAGGAGAGGAGAGGAGAGGAGAGGAGAGGAGAGGAGAGGAGAGGGAGGGGAGGGGAGAGGAGAGGAGAGGAGAGGAGAGGAGAGGAGAGGAGAGGAGAGGAGAGGAGAGGAGAGGAGAGGAGAGGAGAGGAGAGGAGAGGAGAGGCCATTTAGAACACAGTGATTACTCAAATAGTTGCATTGCAAAACTTTGCAAGAAACCAATGAATGAATACATATATCCAACAGGTGTTCATGATTCCACCCTCATACCTATACCATCCTTTTCAGTGCTCAGATGCTGAGCGAATGTCGTGCGACATAGCTCGTAGGCTCCGAAGAAGCAGAAATACCCGGGCACCTCCCTGACGATGGTTGTAGTCAAACCCTGGTAGAACCCAAGAGGACCGTCCTTCCTCAACACAGTCCGAACCACGGACCACACCGAACTGGACAGACCCAGGGAGACACAACACAGATATGATACCCTGCGGTTATCTTGCCAGAGGCCTCCATTTTATGCATCAAATCAAATGTATTTTTACATCAGCAGTGGTCACAAAGTACTTCTACAGAAACCCAGCGAAAAACCCCAAACAGCAATGGGGTTCTCGTCTTATCTTACCTCTTCTGCCCTGCAGGTATCTTGCCGGAGGCCTCCATCTCATGCATGGCCTGCAGACGACACTTGACCAGCTCCGTGGGACAGAGAGCCAGGGATGAGAAGATGGAGGCTAGGGAGCCTGACCACGCCTTCTGGAGGTCACTAAGGAGAGGACCAAGGACCAGGGGGAGAAATGAAGGAGGACAACCATAGCAGAGGGGACATATTTTACAGTAAATTGGAACGGAACACAAAATCCTAAGACTGGTTAATGTTACACAACTGATATTTAAAAAGGCACTGTCTTGTGAAAGACCTGTAGGATCATTGTTGAATTACATGCATATACAATTATCTGCTTGGTCAGAATTACAAATCATGTGAGATCTAGAAATTACACACAATACACACTCTATAAAGACCCTGTAGAAAGAGCCCAACATGCCAAGGCTTGTCTTGGTGGTCCTATACGGCAGTCTAACCTGAGTTCTACGGCTCTGTCCATGCCGGTGATTCGCCGCAATACGTCCTGGCAGAAACCATAGCTCATGAAGAGGACAGCGTTCTCTGCGACGTTGGCTATGAGGGCTGGGGTGGCTCCTTGGTAAAGCCCTCTCAGACCCACTTGTCTACAGACCCGCCGGGTAACATTGACAGGAAACAGGTACTCAGATTCAGAAACTCTTGGAGGATAATGGAAGTTGGAAAACTTGGTAAAATGCTACAATGGAAAAAATGAATTTGTATTACTACAACCAGTCGTTTTGATGTGTAGCCTCCATCAAGATACACTATATATACAAAAGTATCTGGACACCCCTTCAAAATAGTGGATTCGGCTATTTCAGCCACACCCGTTGCTGACAGGTTTATAAAATCGAGCACACAGCCAAGCAATCTCCATAGACAAACAATGGCCGTAGAATGGCCTTACTGAAGAGCTCAGTGACCTTCAATGTGGCACCGTCATAGGATGCCACCTTTCCAACAAGTCAGTTTGTCAAATTTCTGCCCTGCTAGAGCTGCCCCGGTCAACTGTAAGTGCTGTTAAATGTCTAGGAACAACAACAGTTCAGCCGTGAAGTGGTAGGCCACACAAGCTCACAGAACGGGACCGGTGATTGCTGAAGCGCATAGCGAGTAACAATCGTCTGTCTTCAGTTGCAACACTCACTACCGAGTTCCAAGCTGACTCTGGAAGCAACGTCAGCACAATAACTGTTAGTCGGGAGCTTCATGAAATGGGTTTCCATGGCCGAGCAGCAGCACATAAGCCTAAGATCACCAAGCGCAATGCCAAGCGTCGGCTGGAGTGGTGTAAAGCCAAGCTGTTTTTACCTGTAGGTGGACATGAAGCAGTGGAGGAAGCCTCGGTACATGGAAGGGAAGGTCTGCATTTTCACCTTGGCTGTGTCAAATGGCTGGCCACTGAACACACAGGCTGTCCCACCTAGAGGCAACAGGGGAGGAGGAAGATGGAGAGGGTTAGAAACACAGCTCCGGGGTGAGGTTTCCCCTCGGTACAGATCTAGGATCAGAGGAGGGGAGGAGACGGGAGATGGAGAGGGGACAGAGGAGAGGGGAGGAGGGAGGAGGGGAGGAGGAAGATGGAGAGGGGACAGAGGAGAGGGGAGGAGGGAGATGGAGAGGGGACAAAGGAGAGGGGAGGAGGGAGATGGAGAGGAGACAGAGGGGAGGGGAGGAGGGAGATGGAGAGAAGACAGAGGAGATGGGAGGAGGGAGATGGAGAGGGGACAGAGGAGAGGGGAGGAGGGAGATGGAGAGGGGACAGAGGAGAGGGGAGGAGGGAGATGGAGAGGGGAAAGAGGAGAGGGAAGGAGGGAGATGGAGAGGAGACAGAGGAGAGGGGAGGAGGGAGGGAGATGAGAGGAGACAGAGGAGAGGGGAGGAGGGAGATGGAGAGGGGACAGAGGAGAGGGGAGGAGGGAGATGGAGAGGGGACAGAGGAGAGGGGAGGAGGGAGATGGAGAGGGGACAGAGGAGAGGGGACGAGGGAGATGGAGAGGAGACAGAGGGGAGTAGGGAGATGGAGAGGAGACAGAGGGGAGTAGGGAGATGGAGAGGAGACAGAGGAGAGGGGAGGAGGGAGATGGAGAGGAGACAGAGGAAAGGGGAGGAGGGAGATGGAGAGGAGACAGAGGAGAGTAGGGAGATGGAGAGGAGACAGAGGAGAGGGGAGGAGGGAGATGGAGAGGAGACAGAGGAAAGGGGAGGAGGGAGATGGAGAGAAGACAAAGAGGTGAAAGGGAAACTAATATTTTGTTAGCACATTTACTACGTATGAATCAGGATCAATCCCTTGACAACACCCAACATTATATTCTGCTGACTTTTCCTTCTTAACCTTCCCAAAACAGACGACACATTTTGATGGCAGGCCTACTGTAGCCACTCCTGTCTGGAGGTGTCCTCCTTACTGTTGCCAACCTGTCTCCTTGTCTGGAGGTGTCCTCCCTACTGTTGCCAACCTGTCTCCTTGTCTGGAGGTGTCCTCCCTACTGTTGCCAACCTGCCTCCTTGTCTGGAGGTGTCCTCCTTACTGTTGCCAACCTGGCTCCTTGTCTGGAGGTGTCCTCCTTACTGTTGCCAACCTGTCTCCTTGTCTGGAGGTGTCCTCCTTACTGTTGCCAACCTGCCTCCTTGTCTGGAGGTGTCCTCCTTACTGTTGCCAACCTGCCTCCTTGTCTGGAGGTGTCCTCCTTACTGTTGCCAACCTGTCTCCTTGTCTGGAGGTGTCCTCCCTACTGTTGCCAACCTGCCTCCTTGTCTGGAGGTGTCCTCCTTACTGTTGCCAACCTGTCTCCTTGTCTGGAGGTGTCCTCCTTACTGTTGCCAACCTGTCTCCTTGTCTGGAGGTGTCCTCCTTACTGTTGCCAACCTGCCTCCTTGTCTGGAGGTGTCCTCCTTACTGTTGCCAACCTGCTTCCTTGTCTGGAGGTGTCCTCCTTACTGTTGCCAACCTGCCTGGAGGTGTCCTCCTTACTGTTGCCAACCTGCCTGGAGGTGTCCTCCTTACTGTTGCCAACCTGCCTGGAGGTGTTCTCCTTACTGTTGCCAACCTGCCTCCTTGTCTGGAGGTGTCCTCCTTACTGTTGCCAACCTGACTCCTTGTCTGGAGGTGTCCTCCTTACTGTTGCCAACCTTTCTCCTTGTCTGGAGGTGTCCTCCTTACTGTTGCCAACCTGCCTCCTTGTCTGGAGGTGTCCTCCTTACTGTTGCCAACCTGCCTCCTTGTCTGGAGGTGTCCTCCTTACTGTTGCCAACCTGTCTCCTTGTCTGGAGGTGTCATCCTTACTGTTGCCAACCTGACTCCTTGTCTGGAGGTGTCCTCCTTACTGTTGCCAACCTGACTCCTTGTCTGGAGGTGTCCTCCTGACTGTTGCCAACCTGCCTCCTTGTCTGGAGGTGTCCTCCTTACTGTTGCCAACCTGGCTCCTTGTCTGGAGGTGTCCTCCTTACTGTTGCCAACCTGCCTCCTTGTCTGGAGGTGTCCTCCTTACTGTTGCCAACCTACCTCCTTGTCTGGAGGTGTCCTCCTTACTGTTGCCAACCTGCCTCCTTGTCTGGAGGTGTCCTCCTTACTGTTGCCAACCTGCCTCCTTGTCTGGAGGTGTCCTCCTTACTGTTGCCAACCTGACTGGAGGTGTCCTCCTTACTGTTGCCAACCTGCCTGGAGGTGTCCTCCTTACTGTTGCCAACCTGCCTGGAGGTGTCCTCCTTACTGTTGCCAACCTGCCTCCTTGTCTGGAGGTGTCCTCCTCACTGTTGCCAACCTGACTGGAGGTGTCCTCCTTACTGTTGCCAACCTGCCTCCTTGTCTGGAGGTGTCCTCCTTACTGTTGCCAACCTGCCTGGAGGTGTCCTCCTTACTGTTGCCAACCTGCCTGGAGGTGTCCTCCTTACTGTTGCCAACCTGCCTGGAGGTGTCCTCCTTACTTTTTGCCAACCTGCATGGAGGTGTCCTCCTTACTGTTGCCAACCTGCCTGGAGGTGTCCTCCTTACTGTTGCCAACCTGCCTGGAGGTGTCCTCCTTACTGTTGCCAACCTGCCACACATTGTTAGGGGAGTTATATGTTTTTTTTTATATGGAACAGGGAATGTACTGCAGACCTACTGTACGTCTGCATCCCAAATGCCACCCTATTCCCTACATAGAGCACTACTTTCCACAAGAGCCCATGGGCCCTGGTTAAAAGTAGTGCACTAGAATAGGGAATAGGGTGCCATTTTGGAGGAAACCTAGATGTAGACCTACCTATCGCTCCAGCTGAGAGGTCTATGATGGCCTGGACCACTGGATGTGGTGCCATGATGATGATGTGATGATGTGATGATGATGATGTTAAACCTTCACCACTGGTCACAGAAGAACACATCACCCACAGTAAACATTTACAGGCTGTCATAGAAGAACACATCACCCACAGTAAATATTCACAGGCTGTCATAACACGACTGTAACACGTGACTTCCGTCTCGCTTCCGTCTCGCTTCCGCATTGTCTCCGTGCTGCTCTGCTGTTTGTTGCTACTTGGCTACCTGCCAAACTATTCACGTTTTACTTTTAATAAACGTTTAATCAATCTCTGTGTTCAACAAATTTACCAACTTTTTAGTTTTGTCCTCACTCATCTTTTTTCGTTAAACGTTTTCACCCCGGACGTTTATCCCGAGACAGAAGAGTCATTTTCCTGTGCGATTTAGCTGCCAACTTTACGTTATTTTCCGTTTTTCCATCGCAACTTTTTTTCCCTTATTCAACTTTTTCACTCCGGACGCTTTATCTGGACATGGCTCATCAACATCTTCAACAGCCGAAGCTAAGTAGTAACATTAACATGATGTCTTTTAATTGCAGTCGCTGTACTCATAATATACAGGAGAATTCTCGCCTTACGGCGAGAATAGCTGTGCTACAAGCCCAGCTTCAGACGCAATCGTTAGGCAAGAGTATTATCAGTGTAGGAAAGGAAGAAACAGCGTCTGTGCCACCAGTAAGTACAGACAGTAACGTTAGTATAACTCCCCCCGCACAGTCCCTGCAGCCGGACAACTTTCTCATGGCTTCTGGAGGGAAATACTGTTGGAATGCTCAACCGGTGTCGCTCATTCAGCCGACAGAAACCTTCAACCGGTTTTCCCCATTATGTAGCGAGTCGGAGTCTGAGTCTGAGTCTTCTCTAGTCTCTACTCCTCCCGTTACGGGGTCTGAGACGCCGAAGGCTCCCACCATTAGCTCTGACAAATTGAAAACCCTAGTCATTGGCGACTCCATTACCCGCAGTATTAGACTTAAAACGAATCACCCAGCGATCATACACTGTTTACCAGGGGGCAGGGCTACCGACGTTAAGGCTAATCTAAAGATGGTGCTGGCTAAAGCTAAAACTGGCGAGTGTAGAGAGTATAGAGATATTGTTATCCACGTCGGCACCAACGATGTTAGGATGAAACAGTCAGAGGTCACCAAGTGCAACATAGCTTCATCGTGTAAATCAGCTAGAAAGATGTGTCGGCATCGAGTAATTGTCTCTGGCCCCCTCCCAGTTAGGGGAAGTGACGAGCTCTACAGCAGAGTCTCAGCACTTAATCGCTGGTTGAAAACTGTTTTCTGCCCCTCCCAAAAGATAACATTTGTGGATAATTGGCCCTCTTTCTGGGACTCACCCACAAACAGGATCAAGCCTGACCTGCTGAGGAGTGACGGACTCCATCCTAGCTGGAGGGGTGCTCTCCTCTTATCTACCAACATAGATAGGGCTCTAACTCCTTTAGCCCCACAGTGAAATAGGGTGCAGGCCAGGCAGCAGGCTGTTAGCCAACCTGCCAGCTTAGTGGAGTCTGCCAATAGTATAGTCAGTGTAGTCAGCTCAGCCATACCCATTGAGACTGTGTCTGTGCCTCGACCTAGGTTGGGCAAAACTAAACATGGTGGTGTCCACCCTAGCAATCTTATTAGGATAAAGACCTCCTCCATTCCTGCCATTATTGAAAGAGATCGTGATACCTCACATCTCAAAATAGGGTTACTTAATGTTAGATCCCTCACTTCAAAGGCAGTCATAGTCAATGAACTAATCACTGATCATAATCTTGATGTGATTGGCCTGACTGAAACATGGCTTAAGCCTGATGAATTTGCTGTGTTAAATGAGGCCTCACCTCCTGGTTACACTAGTGACCATATTCCCCGTGCATCCCGCAAAGGCGGAGGTGTTGCTAACATTTACGATAGCAAATTTCAATTTACAAAAAAAAAAATGACGTTTTCATCTTTCGAGCTTCTAGTCATGAAATCTATGCAGCCTACTCAATCACTTTTTATAGCTACTGTTTACAGGCCTCCTGGGCCATATACAGCGTTCCTCTCTGAGTTTCCTGAATTCCTATCAGACCTTGTAGTCATAGCAGATCATATTCTAATTTTTGGTGATTTTAATATTCACATGGAGAAGTCCACAGACCCACTCCAAAAGTCCTTCGGAGCCATTATCGACTCAGTGGGTTTTGTCCAACATGTCTCTGGACCTACTCACTGCCACAGTCATACTCTGGACCTAGTTTTGTCCCATGGAATAAATGTTGTAGATCTTAATGTTTTTCCACAAAATCCTGGACTATCGGACCACCATTTTATTACGTTTGCAATCGCAACAAATAATCTGCTCAGACCCCAACCAAGGAGCATCAAAAGTCGTGCTATAAATTCTCAGACAACACAAAAATTCATTGATGCCCTTCCAGACCCCTTCTGCCTACCCAAGGACGTCAGAGGACAAAAATCAGTTAACCACTTAACTGAGGAACTAAATTTAACCTTGCACAATACCCTAGATGCAGTTGCACCCCTAAAAACGAAAAACATTTGTCATAAGAAACTAGCTCCCTGGTATACAGAAAATACCCGAGCTTTGAAGCAAGCTTCCAGGAAATTGGAACGGAAATGGCGCCACACCAAACTGGAAGTCTTCCGACTAGCTTGGAAAGACAGTACCGTGCAGTACCGAAGAGCCCTCACTGCTGCTCGATCATCCTACTTTTCCAAATTAATCGAGGAAAATAAGAACAATCCAAAATTTCTTTTTGATACTGTTGCAAAGCTAACTAAAAAGCAGCATTCCCCAAGAGAGGATGGTTTTCACTTCAGCAGTGATAAATTCATGAACTTCTTTGAGGAAAAGATCATGACCATTAGAAAGCAAATTACGGACTCCTCTTTGAATCTGCGTATTCCTCCAGGGCTTAGCTGTCCTGGATCTGCACAGCTCTGCGAGGGCCTGGGATCGGGAGAGACACTTAAGTGTTTTAGTACTATATCTCTTGACACAATGATGAAAATAATCATGGCCTCTAAACCTTCAAGCTGCATACTGGATCCTATTCCTACTAAACTGCTGAAGGAGCTGCTTCCTGTGCTTGGCCCTCCTATGTTGAACATAATAAACAGCTCTCTATCCACCGGATGTGTACCAAACTCACTAAAAGTGGCAGTGATAAAGCCTCTCTTGAAAAAGCCAAACCTTGACCCGGAAAATATAAAAAACTATCGGCCAATATCGAATCTTCCATTCCTCTCAAAAATTTTAGAAAAAGCTGTTGCGCAGCAACTCACTGCCTTTCTGAAGACAAACAATGTATACGAAATGCTTCAGTCTGGTTTTAGACCCCATCATAGCACTGAGACTGCACTTGTGAAGGTGGTAAATGACCTTTTAATGGCGTCAGACCGAGGCTCTGCATCTGTCCTCGTGCTACTAGACCTTAGTGCTGCCTTTGACACCATCGATCACCACATTCTTTTGGAGAGACTGGAAACCCAAATTGGTCTACACGGACAAGTTCTGGCCTGGTTTAGATCCTACCTGTCGGAAAGATATCAGTTTGTCTCTGTGAATGGTCTGTCCTCCGACAAATCAACTGTACATTTCGGTGTTCCTCAAGGTTCCGTTTTAGGACCACTATTGTTTTCACTATATATTTTACCTCTTGGGGATGTTATTCGAAAACATAATGTTAACTTTCACTGCTATGCGGATGACACACAGCTGTACATTTCAATGAAGCATGGTGAAGCCCCAAAATTGCCCTCGCTAGAAGCCTGTGTTTCAGACATAAGGAAGTGGATGGCTGAAAACTTTTTACTTTTAAACTCGGACAAAACAGAGATGCTTGTTCTAGGTCCCAAGAAACAAAGAGATCTTCTGTTAAATCTGACAATTCATCTTGATGGTTGTAAAGTCGTCTCAAATAAAACTGTGAAGGACCTAGGCGTTACTCTTGACCCTGATCTCTCTTTTGACGAACATATCAAGACTGTTTCAAGGACAGCTTTTTTCCATCTACGTAACATTGCAAAAATCAGAAATTTTCTGTCCAAAAATGATGCAGAAAAATTAATCCATGCATTTGTTACTTCTAGATTAGACTACTGCAATGCTCTATTTTCCGGCTACCCGGATAAAGCACTAAATAAACTTCAGTTAGTGCTAAATACGGCTGCTAGAATCCTGACTAGAACCAAGAAATTTGATCATATTACTCCAGTGCTAGCTTCCCTACACTGGCTTCCTGTTAAGGCAAGGGCTGATTTCAAGGTTTTACTGTTAACCTATAAAGCGTTACATGGGCTTGCTCCTACCTATCTTTCCGAGTTGGTCCTGCCGTACATACCAATACGTACGCTACGGTCACAAGACGCAGGCCTCCTAATTGTCCCTAGAATTTCTAAGCAAACAGCGGGAGGCAGGGCTTTCTCCTATAGATCTCCATTTTTATGGAACAGTCTGCCTACCCATGTGAGAGACGCAGACTCGGTCTCAACCTTTAAGTCTTTACTGAAGACTTATCTCTTCAGTAGGTCATATGATTGAGTGTAGTCTGGCCCAGGAGTGTGAAGGTGAACGGAAAGGCTGGAGCAACGAACAGCCCTTGCTGTCTCTGCCAGGCCGGTTCCCCTCTCCACTGGGGTTCTCTGCCTCTAACCCTGTTGCAGGGGCTGAGTCACTGGCCTGCTGGTGCTCTTTCATGCCGTCCCTGGGAGGGGTACGTCAATTGAGTGGGTTGAGTTACTGACGTGATCTTCCTGTCTGGGTTGGCGACCCCCCCCCCCCTTGGTTTGTGCTGTGGTGGAGACCTCTGTGGGCTATACTCGGCCTTGTCTCAGGATTGTAAGTTGGTGGTTGGGGATATCCCTCTAGTGGTGCGGGGGCTGTGCTTTGGCGGAGTGGGTGGGGTTATATCCTTCCTGTTTGGCCCTGTCCGGGGGTTTCTTCGGATGGGGCCACAGTGTCTCCGGACCGCTCCTGTCTCAGCCTCCAGTATTTATGCTGCAGTAGTTTATGTGTCGGGGGGCTGGGGTTAGTTGGTTATACCTGGAGTACTTCTCCTGTCTTATCCAGTGTCCTGTGTGAATTTAAGTATGCTCTCTCTAATTCTCTCGTTCTCTCTTTCTCTCTGAGAACCTGAGCCCTAGGACCATACGTCAGGACTACCGGGCATGATGACACCCTGCTGCCCCCAGTCCGCCTGGCCTTGCTGCTATTCCAGTTTCAACTGTTCTGCCTGCGGCTACGAAACCCCTACCTGTCCCAGACCTGCTGTTTTCAACTCTAAATGATCGGCTATGAAAAGCCAACTGAGAGACCTGAGCCCTAGGACCATACGTCGGGACTACCGGCCGTGGTGACTCCTTGCTATCCCCAGTCCGCCTGGCCTTGCTGCTATTCCAGTTTAAACTGTTCTGCCTGCGGTTATGGAACCCCTACCTGTCCCAGACCTGCTGTTTTAAACTCTAATGATCGGCTATGAAAAGCCAACTGAGATTTATTCCTGATTATTATTTGACCATGCTTGTCACTTATGAACATTTTTGAACATCTTGGCATGGTTCTGTTATAATCTCCACCCGGCACAGCCAGAAGAGGACTGGCCACCCCTCATAGCCTGGTTCCTCTCTAGGTTTCTTCCTAGGTTTTGCCTTTCTAGGGAGTTTTTCCTAGCCACCGTGCTTCTACACCTGCATTACTAGCTGTTTGGGGTTTTAGGCTGGGTTTCTGTACAGCACTTCGAGATATTAGCTGATGTAAGAAGGGCTATATAAAATAAAATTGATTGATTGATTGATTGATTGTCATAGAAGAACACATCACCCACAGTAAACATTCACAGGCTGTCACAGAAGAACACATCACCCACAGTAAATATTCACAGGCTGTCATAGAAGAATACATCACCCACAGTAAATATTCACAGGCTGTCACAGAAGAACACATCACCCACAGTAAACATTCAAAGACTGTCACAGAAGAACACATCACCCACAGTAAACATTCACAGGCTGTCATAGAAGAACACATCACCCACAGTAAACATTCACAGGCTGTCATAGAAGAACACATCACCCACAGTAAACATTCACAGACTGTCACAGAAGTTCATAAACTGATACAACTATTATGTTAGGCGGTCAAGGTGGATGATTTAGCAACACCCTTCTACTGTCCCTGTGTGTTCTATCAAACACTAAAGGCCTACATAAAAGTAATCATGTGGCAGTATCACAGTTCCTGTATGTAACTATCATCTATAATTTCCATTAAAATGTTGTCATTATGTCTTGAGAGAAGTAAATCTATTTGCGGGTCAGTAATTGTGCTAAAGAAGACTAATGGATGGCCTAAACCTGGTCTAATTATAGAGGCAGCAGATTGGCGGCATCCAAAATGGCAACCTATTCCCGATGTAGTGCACTTCTTTTGATCGGGGCCTTGATCAGAAGAAGTGCACTACAAAGGGGCTAGGGTGCCATTTGGGACACAGTTAGGTTAGCCTACTGATGTGTCTCCAGTTCAGGTGTCCATTTATTCCCTCAGAACCGGATAGAAGGCTATGCGTGCCATGGCCTCAAACCAAGCCATATTATACCCACAGGAATGGGGAGTAACTGATTACACGTAATCTGATAACTTTTTTCTTTTTTATGTAATCAGATATTACCAGCCAAAAATATTGTAATAAGATCACAGATACTTTAGAAAAACGAGATGATTACTTATTGGATCACTTTTAAAATTGAGAAAGGATGTTTGCGAGAAAATAAATACATTACGAAACCTTTCTGTTGTTCGACCCTTGAAAAAAAAAAAAGGCGCAAATTTAAAGTTTGTTCCACCTGAGCCGGTCTGACCAGCCATATATTTTAATCATAGGCTGAATATTATGTTTGAATCGAGGCTTACCAGTATCCGTGCCAGGCTGTTTCTGCTTGTCGTAGTTACAGTAGACTGCTCTATACCCAGACTAAAGCGGAAGACCATTTGTCACATACAGTCCACAATAACATGCATTGCCGGGAAAAAATCCTGAAATATGTCACTCGACATGACAGTTGGATTTTGATGGTTGACTGAATTTCAAGCCACATTCCCTCATGGACGCGCTCTGCCAAATCCACTCATGCTAAATTCCGTTCAGACAATCGCGGAAGTTCCTTGCCAGCGTCAATCAGTTAGCGTTTCCTTGATGTCTTCTTCCTGATTTAGTTGAACAAGTCTTCACCTGCTTTGGAACGCTGTCGCCCCTGTAGCGCTGGCTGGCGCATGGCCCAGGAATACATTGCGACTTTTAAATCTGTGAACAAACCTTTGTGATTGTGAACGAAATGCGAGACATTAGGCTATTATGCAAACATATTACTGTGTGTGTGTGTACCTGATGTGTACAGGAAAGACGCCCTACAACTGGCACAATGTGGCAGTACCCGCAAATGGCCAAAAGATGTTAGCACAGGCAAAGAGTCCGCCGAGAAGTGTGGGCTGTTTTGGCTGATCTCCTGCAGGTTGACAGTGTTGTCCAATTTTACATTTACGTCATTTAGCAGACGCTCTTATCCAGAGCGACTTACAACTTGGTGCATTCACCTTATAGCCAGTGGGACAACCACTTTACAATATGTGTTGTTGTTTTTTTTAGGGGGGGTTAGAAGGATTACTTTATCCTATCCCAGGTATTCCTTAAAGAGGTGGGGTTTCAAGTGTCTCCGGAAGGTGGTGAGGTGACTCCGCTGTCCTGGCGTCGTGAGGGAGCTTGTTCCACCGAATGTATGTTGTCAATAGTTGGGATTGGAGCAGCCTCGGGGCAGGACCACTGGCCTAGGCCTGTCTCTAACCCTCACCATTTCAATATAATACTTTTCACACCAAAGGCCTAACTAAATCATCCGGCTTAAAATTGTACACTTACAAATCTCAATGTAACTTCTGTTCTACCTCCCTCCTTCTCATCTCACCGCTAGTATTATTATCATCATCAACATGATCAAATGTAATGTTTTAATATCAGTTCCTCTGACTTCCATTAGATAACTAATAAGCATTTGAAGAAACTGATTTGCTGGCTAATAGGCTTCAGTAGATTATATAATATATCATCATTAACTGTCTTGTTCTGGGGGTTTACAGTCATTTTCCATGAGACTCTAAAAAGCGAACAAATCTGGGTTCTCTTCTCATCCTGTCCCGCTATGCAATTTACAATAACACCGTGACCCGACAGAAAAACCCTCCCCTCATTTTATAACTCATCCTTTTCACAGTAGGTTACGTTGTAAAAAGGTGAAGTCTCTTTCTCTTTACCTCTCTCTCTCTCTCCAACAAAAACAAAGCGATTAGGTTTCCTAGCATACCGTTTCACAAAGCGTTCCCGTTTTAATCTTTTCAGAGAAAGAGATGTTTACCAGGTATATAAGAATGAAAACATAGTGTTGTTTCTGGTTTTAAGTGGCTGTCATTGGCCAATTTAGTTGTCACTCAAATGTGGGTGTTATCCGTTGACACACGATAGTTCCAGTAACACCGCTGCGGTGCTGTCGGGCTGTACACTGACGTTCAACAGGCGAGACTAAACGGAACTGGCGGACTGAATAATAACTGCGAATGGGGTTGTAAAAACAAAAGTTCACCAAGCTGTTTTTTTATATTCTAACTTTTCTATTCTACTCGGCAACAATCAAAAGATCGACATTTTTTTCCACCGTCGACTTAGATTTAGTTGCTGTCTCTGCCTTGATTTGTGACTTTATATCAATGTAGAGTTATCGGACGGACCGATATTTTTTGTTCAGGTGGTCGACCAGTACCTTTTTGGTTGTTTACTTGCTGGCTGCCTTCAAATTACCCGCTGTGTATGAGTAACTTTCTCTTTACTAATTCTATGCGACATTTCGCGCTATCTTAGCTACAATTATGGCCGAGGCAGCCCAACAACCACAACTGGTTGAAATCGACCCGGATTTCGAGCCTCTCTCCCGGCCCCGCTCCTGCACGTGGCCCCTGCCGCGTCCGGAGTTCATCAACCCGGGCGACTCCAACACCTCCTCTCCCGCCCCTTCTGTCAAACAAGAACCCAGCAGCAACTCCGAATTCATCTCCAACCTCAGTTTATTAGAAGAGACTGAAGACTACACCGAAGAGGATCAGAAACCCACCATCCTCTGCAATGATTTCCAATGTCAGGAAAACTGCATCCACGACCACCAGCAGACCCCACAGCATCAGCAGCAGCACCCGGGGAACAGCCCCCAACTCCCGCAGCAACAGCAACAGGTGCTGCTGCTCTCCTCTCCGGCCGGGTCTGCATCTTCAGTAGCGGCTGCGGCCGCCGCAGCTGCCCAGAGGAAAAGCAGCTCATCTCGGCGTAACGCCTGGGGCAATATGTCCTATGCTGACCTCATAACTAAGGCTATCGAGAGCACCACGGACAAGAGGCTCACCCTGTCTCAGATCTATGACTCTATGACTGGATGGTGAAGAGCGTGCCTTATTTCAAGGACAAGGGAGACAGCAACAGCTCTGCTGGATGGAAGGTAAACTCTCGATACAGGACATTACATCTGATGAGATTTTAGTTGTGATTTAAGGGCTATAAAAATGATAAGGATATAGAAAAAATTGACCTTTAATTGCCTATATATCAAAGTTGATGCTTTTCGTCATTTAAAATGTTGATATTAACCCATGTTATTAGATGTTAATAACACAGGTGAGGGTTACATGCAGCTTGCAGAAAAGGTTTATTGTAGGATTGGGTATTACAGACCTGTAATGCTATCTCTTGAGGTGTACTTGTTCATTTCTATCCTAATAGCATCATCTGCAATGCATCAGTGGAGACATTATTTGCTGGTCTTGTGCACCCAATCAATCAGTCACTGTATGTCCATTCATTGTGTGACCTGATGAAACCTGTGGCTGCCCATTGTAACCCAGGAAGCACATGGCCACACACACACACACACACACACACACACACACACACACACACCGACTCACCCTCCCTCCCCCCCCCAATACTATTGCACAAGAGGGGACTGGGAGTCAGACAGTCACTGATGTGGTGTGCTAGGCCCTCCTCCTCTCCCAGTACTGCTAATATTCAAAGAAGTAAACATACTGTAGTTGATCCGCAGACGCTGGTCTCACTCACTTTGTCTCTGCCAAAATGTGTCAGCAGCAACCCTGTCTACACTCGCTGTGGCAAAACACACTAAGACTGAATGGCATATATTATTATTATTATTATTATTATTATTATTATTATTATTATTATTATTATATATTTATTATATGAAGACTTTAGTCAGATTTGTAGCCTGTGTTTCTCTACTCTGCCATAACTACGGCTTGGTTCTGTCTCTCAGTCAGAGTGGAGGCAGTAGTTTGTGGTATTTCTGAAGAGGCAGGCTATGGTGTGTGGCGAGTGACATACAGAGCAAAGGGTTTTGTATTTCCGTCACGTGCTGGGAAGACGAGGACACACACCTCTTTCTATCGGGAGAAGGACAGCCCCTTTCTTCCTCGCAATTCAATTTCAATTTAAAGAGCTTTATTGGCATGGGGGGGAAATGTACGTTAACGTTGCCAAAGCAAGTGAAGTAGATAGTAAACAACAGTGAAATAAACAATAGATATTAACAGTAAACATTACACTCAGAAGTTCCCAAGGAATAGAGACATTTCAATTGTCATATTATGTGTATATATACAGTGTTGTAACGATGTGCAAATAGTTAAAGTACAAAAGGGAAAATCAACATAAATATGGCTGTATTTACAATGGTGTTTGTTCTTCACTGGTTGCCCTTTTCTTGTGGCAACAGGTCACAAATCTTGCTGCTGTGATGGCACACTGTGGTATTTCATCTAATAGATCCAATTTTGATAAACTCACTCACCTACCTATCTATCTATCTATCTATCTATCTATCTATCTATCTATCTATCTATCTATCTATCTATCTATCTATCTATCTATCTATCTATCTATCTATCTATCTATCTATCTATCTATCTATCTATCTATCGCTCTCTCTCTCTCTCTCTCTCTCTCTCTCTCTCTTCTCTCTCTCTCTCTCTCTCTCTCTCTCTCTCTCTCTCTCTCTCTCTCTCTCTCTCTCTCTCTCTCTCTCTCTCTCTCTCTCTCTCTCTCTCTCTCTCTCTCTCCCTCCCTCGCTCTCTCCCTCTCTCTCTCTCTCTCTCTCTCTCTCTCTCTCTCTCTCTCTCTCTCTCTCTCTCTCTCTCTCTCTCTCTCTCTCTCTCTCTCTCTCTCTCTCTCCCTCCTTTCCCACTACAACACGACCAGCTGTTATCTAAGACATCTGTAAATGTTAACTGTTGGCCTGTGATTATGTGACGTACGTAGTTCTGAACTTCTGACTGACGGAGACTGATAGGGACCTTATTCTTCAATTGTTGAAGTTAAATAACATGTAGAGATTTTTTATAAACGTATATGATTTTGCATATAGGACCATGGTTACTTCCAAATGGCCCAGGGCTCTGATCAAAAGTAGTGCACTATGAAAGGAATAGGGTGCCATTTTGGTTCAGAACTGATAACCTATAACCTTACATACTGACCTGTAACACCTTGACTTACTGACCGGTAACACCCTTGACTTACTGACCTGTAACACCTGGACTTACTGACCTGTAACACCTGGACATACTGACCTGTAACACCTGGACATACTGACCTGTAACACCTGGACTTACTGACCCTGTAACCTGGACTTACTGACCTGTAACACCTGGACTTACTGACCTGTAACACCTGAACATACTGACCTGTAACACCTGGACTTACTGACCTGTAACACCTTGACCATACTGACCTGTAACACCTGGACTTACTGACCTGTAACACCTGGACTTACTGACCTGTAACACCTGGACTTACTGACCTGTAACACCTGGACATACTGACCTGTAACACCTGGACTTACTGTCCTGTAACACCTGGAATTACTGTCCTGTAACACCTTGACTTACTGACCTGTAACTCCTTGACTTACTGACCTGTAACACCTGGACTTACTGACCTGTAACACCTGGACTTAGTGTCCTGTAACACCTGGACTTACTGTCCTGTAACACCTTGACTTACTGACCTGTAACACCTGGACTTACTGTCCTGTAACACCTGGACTTACTGTCCTGAAACACCTGGAATACTGACCTGTAACACCTGGACTTACTGACCTGTAACACCTTGACTTACTGACCTGTAACACCTTGACTTACTGACCTGTAACACCTTGACTTACTGACCTGTAACACCTTGACTTACTGAACCTGTAACACCTGACTTACTGACCTGTACCACCTGGACTTACTGACCTGTAACACCTGGACATACTGACCTGTAACACCTTGAATTACTGACCTGTAACACCTGGACTTACTGACCTGTAACACCTGGACATACTGACCTGTAACACCTTGACTTACTGACCTGTAACACCTGGACTTACTGACCTGTAACACCTGAACATATTGTCTGTAACACCTGGACATACTGTCCTGTAACACCTGGAATTACTGTCCTGTAACACCTTGACTTACTGTCCTGTAACACCTGGACTTACTGACCTGTAACACCTTGACTTACTGACCTGTAACACCTTGACTTACTGACCTGTAACACCTGGACTTACTGTCCTGTAACACCTGGACTTACTGACCTGTAACACCTTGACTTACTGACCTGTAACACCTTGACTTACTGACCTGTAACACCTTGACTTACTGACCTGTAACACCTGGACTTACTGACCTGTAACACCTGAACATACTGACCTGTAACACCTGGACTTACTGACCTGTAACACCTGGACTTACTGTCCTGTAACACCTGGACTTACTGACCTGTAACACCTGGACTTACTGACCTGTAACACCTGAACTTACTGACCTGTAACACCTGAACATATTGTCCTGTAACACCTGGACTTACTGTCCTGTAACACCTTGACTTACTGACCTGTAACACCTTGACTTACTGACCTGTAACACCTTGACTTACTGACCTGTAACACCTTGACTTACTGACCTGTAACACCTGGACTTACTGTCCTGTAACACCTTGACTTACTGACCTGTAACACCTGGACTTACTGTCCTGTAACACCTTGACTTACTGACCTGTAACACCTGGACATACTGTCCTGTAACACCTGGACATACTGACCTGTAAGAAAGGAGTAGTTGTAATAATTATTGTAAATAGTTCACAGAATCACCCAACTTCTCAGCTTTGGACCCCACAACAACATGTCTATTGGTAGATCATTGACATGTTGATGATGAGGGAGTAAGAACATAAATGCTGTTCATAGATTTTACATTGTTACAATATTATTTGTCAGACCTCTTAAACAGAGAGAGAATGTTAGGACACAAATCTAATGAAAATTCATTTAGAATATAATTAATTATACTATTTGGTTAGGATTAGGACCCCTCAACATGTCAGGAGAAAGGATAAAGGTTACCAATGCCTGTTTTTAATGATTTATTTATTTTTTATTATAATTGTGTCCTAATTTCTCTCATTGCTTTTCTCTCCCCCATCTCTCTCTCTCTCTCTCTCTCTCTCTCTCTCTCTCTCTCTCTCTCTCTCTCTCTCTCTCTCTCTCTCTCTCTCTCTCTATCGTTCCATGTGTCAGTAGCAGTAATGTGTGTCAGTGACAGTCCAGAGTGGCTTGGCAGACAGGGGTACTACGCCTTTACGCCCTGTGAATGACTGAATGAATGATATTTTTTTGGTGTGTCAAATTGCCAATGGCAAACCATCCCTTATGGGATTAATTGACACATAAACAAACATTACAATAATTCACTGTGGTAATGAAATGATAATATTTATTCTGTGTGTGTGTGTGTGTGCGTTCATGCGTGCATTTGTGTGTGCGAGTGGGTGCGTGTGTGTGAGAAGCACTGTTGGAAAGAAGCTCCGTGCCATTCATTCATTCTCCTAATAGGGTATTCAAAGTCCTCCTAGCTTCTGCTGTACTCTGATGCCGCTATCTGTCTGTCTCTCTGGAGAGATACTTGTAGGCCTTCAGGGGGAGATTCTTAGGTAGTTCCCTGTTTCCTTTCTTTAAAGCAGGAGAGGAGATGAGAGGGAGGGAGGGAGGGAGGGAGGGAGGGAGGAGAAAGAGGAGAGGAGGGAGGAGAGAGAGGAGAGGAGAGAGAGGAGAGGAGGGAGAGTAGAGGGAGAGGAAAGGAGAAGAGGGAGAGAAGGAGAGGAGAGAGGAGAGAGAGGAGAGGAGGGAGAGTAGAGAGAGGAAAGGAGAAGAGATGAGAGAAGAGGAGTGAGGGAGAGGAGAAGAGAAGAGAAGAGAAGAGAGGAGAGGAGTGAGAGAGAGGAGAGGAGAGGAGAGGAGAGGAGAGGAGAGAGGAGAGGAGAGGAGAGGAGAGGAGAGGAGAGGAGAGGAGAGGAGAGGAGAGGAGAGGAGAGGAGAGGAGAGGAGAGGAGAGGAGAGGAGAGGAGAGGGGAAAAGCCTCCAAGGCTGGTAGAGACAGAAACACAGCTGGGCTTCTAGTCCTGGTGGAGAGCCAGGTCTGGGCTTCCACTAGTCTCTCCCCCTCTCTCTCTTCCTCCCTCTTTCTCTCTCTCTCTCTCCCCTCTCCCCCCTCCCCTCTCTCTCTCTCTTCCAGCCCCAGACTCTCCATACAACACTCAATGGAAAGTGTGGATGTGTTAACAAGTTAATGGAGTGACCAGGTTTCTTGGAAAGTTTTGTAGCAGTAGATGTAGTTAACGTAGTTAGGCCCCGGCCCAGTTCTATAAAGAAAGTGTGCTGTTTTAGTGCTGGCTTGACACGGTAAGCCTGCGTGCCAAATGGCACCCTTTTCCCTATAGAGTGTACTGCTGTTGACTATAGCCTATGGGGAATAGGGTTAACATTTGGGATGCAGACTAGGTAAGTAGGGCAGAAAGCTTGAAGAGTGTCCTTCCCTCACTAACGATACATATACTAACATACCTCAGTAACCATACAGATACTAATAAATCTAAAGACTACTCTTATGTGTGGGTCATAAGGCCTGCCTTGTATTAGGGTGTTGGGGGGTGGACAGATACGTCAACGGACTCTTGTCCTTAACGCCTACCATCTCTGCAATGCCTCAGTGGGCTAAAAGTGTAGTTAATGAAGGGGGTCATGGAAAGTTTTGCAGCATACAGTAAGTTGTCCTCATACGATGTGTTATAATGTAACTATGCTAGTCAGCAGAATTACACTGTTATGACGGACTAACTCTAAGTGATGCCTCACAATGTAGTACAGGAAAACACCAGCTTTTAGACATGTATCACATATCAGTTATGTTGTACAACGACAATAACTCTTCTGTGAATACTGTAAATACTGTGAATACTGCAAATACTGTGAATACTACAAATACTGTAAATACTGTGAATACTGTGAATGCTGTGAATACTGTAAATACTGTGAATGCTGTGAATACTGTGAATGCTGTGAATACTGTGAATACAGTGAATGCTGTGAATACTGTGAATACTGCGAATGCTGTGTATACTGTGAATACTGTGAATACTGTGAATGCTGTGAATACTGTTAATGCTGTGAATACTGTGAATACTGTGAATGCTGTGAATACTGTGAATGCTGTGAATACTGTGAATACTGTGAATGATGTGAATACTGTGAATGCTGTGAATGCTGTGAATACTGTGAATGTGTCATATTTGGGGCTGTTTATGTGGTACTTTAATATGTGGATTGGTATTGTCCAATTGAGTTACCTCCTAATGTTCTACTGTCATCTCCTGTCTTAATGGTGTACTGTCATCTCCTGTCTTAATGTTGAACTGTCATCTCCTGGCCTAATGTTGTAGTGTAACATGCTGTTGATCAGAGTTACCCCCTAATGCTGTAGTGTAACATGTTGTTGTCATAGTTACCTCCTAATGTTATAGTGTAACATGTTGTCATAGTTACCTCCAAATGTTGTTGTGTAACATGTTGTTGTCATAGTTACCTCCTAACGTGGTAGTGTAACATGTTGTTGTCATAGTTACCTCCTAATGTTGTAGTGTAACATGTTGTTGTCATAGTTACCTCCTAATGTTATAGTATACCTCCTAATGTTGTAGTGTAACATGTTGTTGATCAGTGTTACCTCCTAATGTTGTAGTGTAACATGTTGTTGATCATAGTTACCTGCTAATGTTGTAGTGTAACAACATTAGGAGGTTGTTGTCATAGTTACCTCCTAATGTTGTAGTGTAACATGTTGTTGATCATAGTTACCTCCTAATGTTGTACTGTAACATGTTGTTGATCAGAGTTACATCCTAATGTTGTAGTGTAACATGTTGTTGATCATAGTTACCTCCTAATGTGTAGTGTAACATGTTGTTGATCAGAGTTACCTCCTAATGTTGTAGTGTAACATGTTGTTGATCAGAGTTACCTCCTAATGTTGTAGTGTAACAACATTAGGAGGTTGTTGTCATAGTTACCACCTAATGTTGTAGTGTAACATGTTGTTGTTGTCATAGTTACCTCCTAATGTTGTGTGTAACATGTTGTTGTCATAGTTACCTCCTAATGTTGTAGTGTGACATGGTGTTGTCATAGTACCTCCTAATGTTGTCGTGTAACATGTTGTTGATCAGAGTTACCTCCTAATGTTGTAGTGTAACAACATTAGGAGGTTGTTGTCATAGTTACCACCTAATGTTGTAGTGTAGCATGGTGTTGTCATAGTTACCTCCTAATGTTGTAGTGTAACATGGTGTTGTCATAGTTACCTCCTAATGTTGTAGTGTAACATGTTGTTGTCATAGTTACCTCCTAATGTTGTAGTGTAACATGGTGTTGTCATAGTTACCTTCTAATGTTGTAGTGTAACATGTTGTTGTCATAGTTACCTCCAGAGTGTCTTCAGGTGACATTGACCTGCAGGCCACTAGTACAAGTCTCTAGAACAACCCAGCGCAGAGCGGTGTGTGTGTGTGTGATCCTCTTCCAAGACAGAGGAATATGTTTTGAGAGCTGTAGAGAGAGAGACTGTCTGTTTATTGACCAGTGTGGGCCGAGGGAGGGATGTCATCGTGTCATGGACAGCAGGGGAGAGGAGTACACACACACACAAACACATACACACACATACATACACACATACACACATGCACACAAACACACAAACATACACACACACACAAACACACACACACATACACACAAACAAACACACATACACACATATACACAAACACACACACACACATACACACAAACACACACACATACACACATATACACAAACACACACATACACACAAACACACACACATACACACAAACACCCACACACAAACACACATACACACATATACACACACACACACACACACACACATTCACACAAACACACACCACACAAACACACACGTACACACAAACACACACACGCACACACACACACACAAACACACACAGAAGCAGAGGGTACCCCCCTGACGGACCAGAGAATTGATTGGGGACATCAAACAGCACCTGCAGCAATCTGAGATGAGCTGGTCTAATATTTACCCTGACAGAGTGAGTGACGTACGGGTAGTAGAGAGGTACAGAGGCCAGGCCAGGCTAGTGACGGAGAAGTGACTTTGTTGTTACAGTATGGGACTTTGTATTAACACATAAACATGTGGGGTTTCACCTGTAGTGTCTTCACATACACACACACACACACACACACACACACACACACACACAGAGAGCGAGAGTCACACTGGGGGGCCTTTCAATATGACTCAGCAGAAAGCTGCTCTCTTCACATCTCTACAGTGTTCTAATGACTACTGGCTCCATCTGTTCTACTCCCTGAGGAGAGAGAGAGAGAGAGAGAGAGAGAGAGAGAGAGAGAGAGAGAGAGAGAGAGAGAGAGAGAGAGAGAGAGAGAGAGAGAGAGAGAGAGAGAGAGAGAGAGAGAGAGAGAGAGAGAGAGAGAGAGAGAGAGAGAGAGAGAGAGAGAGAGAGAGAGAGAGAGAGAGAGAGAGAGAGAGAGAGAGAGAGGGAGAGAGAGAGAGAGAGAGAGAGAGAGAGAGAGAGAGAGAGAGAGAGAGAGAGAGAGAGAGAGAGAGGGAGAGGGAGAGAGAGAGAGAGATGAGAGAATTAGGACACAAATAGAATTCAAAATAAAAGAAATCTTTGTAACACCATTGTAAATACAACCCATATTTATGTTTATTTATTTTCCCTTTTGTACTTTAACTATTTGCAAGTCGTTACAACACTGTATATAGCCATAATATGACATTTGAAATGTCTCCATTCCTTTGGAACAATTCTGAGTGTAATGTTTACTGTTAATTTTGTATTGTTCATTTCACTTGCTTTGGCAATGTTAACATACGTTTCCCATGCCAGTAGATCCCTTTGAATTTAATTTCATTGAGAGAGAGAGAGAGAGAGAGAGAGAGAGAGAGATGGGGGAGAGGAAAAGAGAAATAAGAGAGACAAACTCAGAGAGAGAGAGAGAGAGAGAGAGAGAGAGAGGCTCCCTGTGTGCTCCAGGTTCAGGTTGGGTGACTCATTAAGAGTTAGTTGCATAAGAAGCTAGCTGTGAGTTACTGGAAGCAGTAGTGTGTGTGTGTCAGGGGGACGTCGGTCTTATGTGACCATAACCTGAGCTCACAATGAATGCCTGCTGCTAGCAGACTCACACACAAACACACACACACACACACCACACACACACACACACACACAGGGATGGTACATTCCAACACAGGCCTCTATGTATTTTTTTTTTATTGCTGCTAGATATCCTTCCCCTCTACCTTCATGTTGGTTTGATCTGGTTGCCTCTTCCCTCTACCTTCATTCTTGTTCTTCTTCCTCTCTTTTCATATCACTCACTGCTCTCAGTGTGTTTGATGTTGCTGAATCAAACCTGGCACACCAGTGGTAGCAGCCGTAAAAACACAGACGTGTGTGTCTGTGTGTGTGTGTGTGTGTGTGTGTGTGTGTGTGTGTGTGTGTGTGTGTGTGTGTGTGTGTGTGTGTGTGTGAGAGAGAGAGAGAGAGAGAGAGAGAAGCAGTGAGTGAGGCCAAACCACACGACCAACAACATTAGACACTTCATGGAACACAAAGCCTTCACTATTTCATCCTGGAATATCCAAGGCCATCCGAGGTCATCCGAGGTCATCTGCCTTTGACCTAAAGAGCAGGAACCTGGACTCGGAAATACAGACATTGTCATCCTACAAGAAACATGGTATAGAGGAGACGGACCCACTGGTTGCCCTCTAGCTTACAGAGAGCTGGTAGTCCCATCCACCAAACGACCAGGTGTGAAACAGGGAAGGGACTCAGGGGGTATGCTAATTTGGTATAGAGCAGACCTAACTCACTCTATTAAATTAATCAAAACAGGAACATTTTACATTTGGCTAGAAATTCAAAAGGACAGAGAAAAATGTCCTCCTGTGTGCTACCTATATCCCCCCACTAGAATCCCCATACTTTAATGAAGAAAGCTTCACAAACCTGGCGGGGAAATCAATCATTTCCAGGCCCAGGGACATGTACTAGTCTGTGTGTGACCTAAATGCCAGAACTGGACAAGAACCTGACACCCTCAGCACACAGGGGGACAAACACCTACCTGGAGGTGACAGCTTTCCCTCCCCCATATGCCCCCCTAGGCACAACTACGACAACATAACCAACAAAAATGGGTCACAACTCCTGCAGCTCTGTCGTACGCTGGTTATGTACATAGTCAATGGTAGGCTTCGAGGGGACTCCTACGGTAGGTACACCTATAGCTCATCTCTTGGCAGTAGTACTGTAGACTACTTTATCACTGACCTCAACCCTGAGTCTCTCAGAGCGTTCACAGTCAGCCCACTGACACCCCTATTTTACGTTTTACATTTTAGTCATTTAGCAGACACTCTTATCCAGAGCGACTTACATTTAGTGAGTGGAAACATTTTTCATACCCTATCAGAGCAAAATCACAGTCTACTTGAACAGAGCAATACTCAATCATGAGGCATCAAAGCCAAAGGAACTGAATAATATTAAGAAATGCTATAGAAGGAAGGAAAGTAGTGTCAAAACCTACCAAAAAAAACAATTAGGCAACAACAAATTCAATCCCTTTTAAACAACTTCCTGGACAAAACGTTCCACTGTAATAGTGAAGGTGTAAACTTGGCAGTAGAAAACCTAAACAGTATATTTGACCTCTCGGCTTCCCTATCAAATATAAAAATCTCTAACAGAAAACCGAAGAAAAGGAACAACAATGATAAATGGTTTGATGAAGAATGCAAAAACCTAAGAAAGAAATTGAGAAACCTATCCAACCAAAAACATAGAGACCCAGAAAACCTGAGCCTACGCCTTCAATATGGTGAATCACTAAAACAATACAGAAATACACTATGGAAAAAGAAGGAACAGCATATCAGAAATCAGCTCAATGTAATTGAAGAATACATAGACTCTAACCACTTCTGGGAAAATTGAAAAACACAAAACAAACAACAACACGAAGAGTTATCTATCCAAAATGGAGATATATGGATAAACCACTTCTCCAATCTTTTTGGCCCTACAACAAAGAACAAGCAGCAAAAAAATATACATGATCAAATGCAAATCTTAGAATCAACTATTAAAGACTACCAGAACTCACTGGATTCTCCAATTACATTGAATTAACTACAGAACAAAATACAAACCCTCCAACCCAAAAAGGCCTGTGGTGTTGATGGTATCCTCAATGAAATGATAAAATATACAGACCACACATTTCAATTAGCTATACTTAAACTCTTTAACATCATCCTTAGCTCTGGCATCTTCCCCAATATTTGGAACCAAGGACTGATCACCCCAATCCACAAAAGTTGAGACAAATTTGACCCCAATAACTACCGTGGGATATGCGTCAACAGAAACCTTGGGAAAATCCTCAGCATTATCATTAACAGCAGACTCGTACATTTCCTCAGTGAAAACAATGTACTGAGCAAATGTCAAATTGGCTTTTTACCAAATTACCATATGACAGACCACATATTCACCCTGCACACCCTAATTGACAAACAAAACAAAACAAAGTCAAAGTCTTCTCATGCTTTGATGATTTCAAAAAAGCTTTTGACTCAATTTGGCATGAGGGTCTGCTATACAAATTGATGGAAAGTGGTGTTGGGGGAAAAACATACGACATTATAAAATCCATGTACACAAACAACAAGTGTGCGATTAAAATTGGCGAAAAACACACATTTCTTTCCACAGGGCCGTGGGGTGAGACAGGGATGCAGCTTAAGCCCCACCCTCTTCAACATATATATCAACGAATTGGCGAGGGCACTAGAACAGTCTGCAGCACCCGGCCTCACCCTACTAGAATCTGAAGTCAAATGTCTACTGTTTGCTGATGATCTGGTGCTTCTGTCACCAACCAAGGAGGGCCTACAGCAGCACCTAGATTTGTTTTATTTTACCTTTATTTAACTAGGCAAGTCAGTTAAGAACAAATTCTTATTTACAATGACGGCCTACACCGGCCAAACCCGGACAACGCTGGGCCAATTGTGCGCCGCCCTATGGGACTCCCAATCACAGCCGGTTGTGATACAGCCTGGAATCGAACCAGGGGGTCTGTAGTGACGCCTCAAGCACTGAGATGCAGTGCCTTAGACCACTGCGCCACTCGGGAGCACATATTCTGTCAGACCTGGGCCCTGACAGTAAATCTCAGTAAAACAAAAATAAGGGTGTTCCAAAAAAGGTCCAGTTGCCAGGACCACAAATACAAATTCAATCTAGACACCGTTGCCCTAGAGCACACAAAAAACTATACATACCTCGGCCTAAACATCAGCGCCACAGGTAACTTCCACAAAGCTGTGAACGATCTGAGAGACAAGGCAAGAAGTGCCTTCTATGCCATCAAAAGGAACATAAAATTCAACATACCAATTAGGATCTGGCTAAAAATACTTGAATAAGTTATAGAACCCAATGCCCTTTATGGTTGTGAGGTCTGGGGTCCGCTCACCAACCAATAATTCACAAAATGGGAGAAACACCAAATTGAGACTCTGCATGCAGAATTCTGCAAAAATATCCTCAGTGTACAACGAAAAACACCAAATAATGCATGCAGAACAGTATTAGTCCGATACCCGCTAAATATTAAAATCCAGAATAGAGCCGTTAAATTCTATAACCACTTAAAAGGAAGCGATTCCCAAACCTTCCGTAACAAAGCCATCACCTACAGAGAGATGAACTTGGAGAAGAGTCCCCTAAGTAAGCTTGTCCTGGGGGTCTGTTCACAAACACAAACAGACCCCACACAGCCCCAGGACAACAACACAATTAGACCCAACCAAATCATGAGAAAACAAAAATATAATTACTTGACACTTTGGAAAGAATTAACAAAAAAACTGAGCAAACTAGAATGCTATTTGGCCCTAAACAGAGAGTACACAGTGGCAGAATACCTGACCACTGTGACTGACCCAAAATTAAGGAAAGCTTTGACTATGTACAGACTCAGTGAGCATAGCCTTGCTATTGAGAAAGGCCGCCGTAGGCAGACCTGGCTCTCAAGAGAAGACAGGCTATGTGCACACTGCCCACAAAATGAGGTGGAAACTGAGCTGCACTTCCTAACCTCCTGCCAAATCTATGACCATATTAGAGATATTTCCCTCAGATTACTCAGACCAACAAAGAATTAGAAAAATCCAATTTTGATAAACTCCCTTATCTACTGGGTGAAATACCACAGTGTGCAATCACAGCTGCAAGATTTGTGACCTGTTGCCACAAGAAAAGGGCAACCAGTGAAGAACAAACACCATTGTAAATACAACCTATATTTATGTTTATTTATTTTCCCTTTTGCACTTTAACTATTTGCACATTGTTACAACACTGTATATAGACATAATATGACATTTGACATTTTGATCTGGTTGCCTCTTCCCCTCTACCTTCATATTCACATGTATGAGTGTTTGCTCCATACTGAAAGACATTAGTCTAGTACAGTCAACGCATCCAGATTATACAACTATCAGTTTCCAGTCCTGCCTTCCTCTGACGTCCACGTTTGTTTACCTTCATGCCCCAGTTATGAATGAGAGAGAGGAGGAGGAGGAGGAGGAGGGCGGTATCACCTCCACACGCTCTCTCTCTCTCTCTCTCTCTCTCTCTCTCTCTCTCTCTCTCTCTCTCTCTCTCTCTCTCTATCCCTCTTCTCCCCACATGAAAAAATACTACAGTTTACTATAGAACACTACAGTACCTACTATTTAATTGTGTAGTATACTGTAGAATACTACAGTAAATACTACAGTATACTACAGTCTGCAAAAACACTACAGTATTTAATTTGCATATACCCTGCCCATTCCCCTCCCACGTATCCCAATTCGTGCCACCCATAAGTGAGAAACCTACATGCCAAGTATAGACTATATAATGTGTTCCCTACTTACCTACACCCTTCTCTATCTCTCTCCCCCCCCCACCCCCCCGGCTAATAGGAATTGTGAACTACTATCCCCTCTAGCCGGTGTGCAAAGTCCTTAAAGGACAATTTGCCACCTTTCAACCTCCTATTCATTATCTCCAGCACAATATCAGTGTCTACATATGTGAAAACAGTTTCTATGTTATGTGGTTAAATAGATAAGAACACAGGTCCTGAAAAAAGTTTCTCTGTGACATCACAGGATTCAAAGGAAGGGAAAAAACGTGTGTTTTTCAAAACCTGCAACAAGTTTCTAGCCAGAGGGAGGGTATTAAAAGCACTGTTTAAAAAAAAATGTTTTAACCTTTGATGATGTCAGCGGGTAACTTTTACACTTCATTTTTTTTTTTTTTTTACAAAACGTAGAAATGTGCCGTTTTCACATATGTAGACACTGGTATTGTGCTGGAGATAATGAACATGAGGTTGAAAAGTGGTGGAGCTGCCTTTTAAATTCCATCAATGGCTACAGACCTTCCAGCAAGACAGATCAATAATCTAGAGCCCCTGACAGATGAAAGTCCAAAAGCTGTATTTCACATTTCGCTCAGTCAAACAGGTGGGAAGACACTGCTATTAGACGAAACAACAGGTCAATGAAAGGTCATTGGAAGAGAGAGGAGATGGAGCAAAGATATTGTATAACAGCAAAGTGTGCTGTGTGTGTGCCTGTGTGTGTGGATATGTGTGTGGGTGTGTGTGGGTGTGTTTGTGTGTGTGTGTGTGTGTGTGGGTGTGTGTGTGTGGGTGTGTGTTTTTGGGGGAGGTACAGCCATTCCATTCCACAGCCATGAGCTCACACCCCAAATCCCTCCCCAGGCTGGTATGTCAGTATGGATACTGAGGGAGCATCCCAAATCCCTCCCCAGGCTGGTATGTCAGTATGGATACTGAGGGAGCATCCCAAATCCCTCCCCAGGCTGGTATGTCAGTATGGATACTGAGGGAGCATCCCAAATCCCTCCCCAGGCTGGTATGTCAGTATGGATACTGAGGGAGCATCCCAAATCCCTCCCCAGGCTGGTATGTCAGTATGGATACTGAGGGAGCATACCAAATGGCACTCTATTCCCTATTTAGTTCACTTCTTTTGACCAGGTTCCATAGAGTCTGGTCAAATGTAGTGCACTATATAGGGGAATAGGGTGCTATTTGGGACGCAGCCTGACAGGCGATCCATGGCCTGCTATCTGGGTCAGGGGTTTTCAAACTGGGGTCCGCGGACCCTTAGAAGTACTGCAGGGGATCTGCAATTGTTGTGTTTTTTGAGGGGGAAATATTTTTGTGGATTTCTTTATGTGAAAAAAGTATTATTTTATGAATATCACTAGGTGCAACAGAATACCATAGTGGATACAATGTGTATGTCTCTGCGTCCAGTAAGAAGGGAAGTAAAATGTAGTTTCACGAGCCAGTGCTAACTACAAGTTAGCGTAATGACTGGAAGTCTACAGGAACATGCTAGCAGTATGAAAAAAAAAAAATATGTATGCACTCACTAACTGTAAGTCGCTCTGGATAAGAGCGTCTGCTAAATGACTCAAATGTAAATGTTCCTATTCATCCGACTCTGGGGAAGTAGATAAAGGGCTTCCTTGCCAACATCTCTAACTATCCCTTTAATATGGAGGAAATTACAGTCATTGGAGCTAATAACAGGTTTTTTTCTGCATGGCAATTTTCGGGATGAAAAAACAGTTTGCACTGTTTATACCTGGCTCTAGCATGTGTCAGTTGTCCTGATCTTGCCCACATTTGTCAACAGGTGTAGACAATCAAAAGACGCATTGTGATCTGATTGTGTATTAGATCTTCCTGACCACCTCTGGAGGTAGTCGAAGACGCATCTTGTACGGATAGCATTAATGTGTAAACGAATCCTGACAACCAAAGCGTTTACATTAGGCCAGACGTCACGGTTGTCCCGCTCTCTCAAAAAAAATCACACCGGCCAGTTCAGGTATAATTATGGACAACGATACCGCTACAATTTCTCAAGAATTAAAGATAATTTTCTTCATTAGAAACTACTACTACTGGCATGCCACAGTCCAATCGAAATTAGATCAAGCATATAAAAATAAAGAAGGGGGGGGGGGGGGGGGGGGGGTACACTACATGACCAAAAGTATGTGGAGACCTGCTCATCCAACAGCTTGTTCCAAAATCATGGGCATTAATATGGAGTTGTTCCCCCCTTTGCTGCTATAACAGCCTCCACTCTTCTGGGAAGGCTTTCCACTAGATGTTGGAACATTGCTGTGGGGACTTGCTTCACTTCAGCCACAAGAGCATTAGTGAGGTCTGGAACTGATATTGGGCGTATTAGGCCTGGCTCGCAGTCGGCGTTCCAATTCATCCCAAAGGTGCTCGATGGGGTTGATGTCAGGGCTCTGTGCAGGCCAGTCAAGTTCTTCCACACCGATCTCGACAAACCATTTCTGTTTGGACCTCGCTTTGTGCACAGGGGCATTGTCATGGAGAAACAGGAAAGGGCCTTCCCCAAACTGTTGCCACAAAGTTGGAAGCACAGAATTGTCTAGAATGTCATTGTATGCTGTAGCGTTAGGATTTCCCTTCACTGGAACTGAACCATGAAAAACAGCCCCAGACCATTATTCCTCCTCCACCAAACTTTACAGTTGGCACTATCCATTGTGGCAGGTAGCGCTCTCCTGGCATCCGCCAAACCCAGATTCATCTGTCGGACTGCCAGATGGTGAAGCGTGATTCATCACTCCAGAGAAAGCGTTTTCACTGTTCCAGAGTCCAATGGCGGCAAGCTTTACACCACTCCAGCCGACACTTGGCATTGCAGATGGTGATCTTAGGCTTGTGTGCGGCTGCTCGGCCATGGAAACCCATTTCATGAAGCTCCCGACGAACAGTTATTGTGCTGACGTTGCTTCCAGAGGCAGTTTGGAACTCAGTAGTGAGTGTTGCAACCAAGGACAGACGATTTTTACTCGCTTCAGCACTCGGCAGTCCCGTTCTGTGAGCTTGTGTGGCCTACCACTTTGCGGCTAAGCCGTTGTTGCTCCTAGACGTTTCCACTTCACAATAACAGCACTTACAGTTGACCGGGGCTGCTCTAGCAGGGCATAAATTTGACAAACTGACTTGTTGGAAAGGTGGCATCCTATGATGGTGCCACGTTGAAAGTCACTGAGCTCTTCAGTAAGGCCATTTTACTGCCAAATGTTTGTCCATGGAGATTGCATGGCTGTGTGCGCGAATTTATACACCTGTCAGCAACGGGTGTGGCTGAAATAGTCAAATCAGCTAATTTGAAGAGGTGTCCACAGTGTATGAAGAGATATAGTCGTGAATGATGGAACAAGGGTTCTCCCGTTGCATCATCCATAATAGTTTGCAAGCCCTGCCACATCCGACGAGCGTCGGGGTTGGTGTAGTAGGATTCAATCTTAGTCCTGTATTGACGCTTTGCCTGTTTGATGATTCAGTTGCAGAGGGAGGTGTTTAGTCCCAGGATCCTTAGCTTAGTGATGAGCTTTGAGGGCACTATGGTGTTGAACGCTGAGCTGTAGTCAATGAATAACATTCTCACGTAGGTGTTCCTTTTGTCCAGGTGGGAAAGGGAAATGTGGAGTGCAATAGAGCTCTAGGGCGCCCACACAAGACTTGCTGAAGGTCCCTCAGTACCAGTTGAATGGAGGGTTAAATACATGAAAAAAATAATATTAATGGTAATAGTGCTGACACTTCAGAACAAACTTCCTTTAGATCATTTCTGTGGTTCCATGTAGTGAATCTGTTATTCAGTGTGTTTGTATGGGTTAATAGCAGTAAGGACTATCTGTTGTTCCATGTAGTGAATCTGTTGTTCCATGTGTTTGTATGGGCTAATAGCAGTAAGGCCCAAAAAACACTTTTATACGTCAAGGGGTCTTAAAATTCCAAATGAAATAGCTAAATTGGTTTGACCTTCTTAAAACAATTCTATATAGATTAGCCAACCACCATACTTTTTGGGGGCGATGCTAGAGCTGGGTGATATTAACAAAACGTCATATTGTAACTCGAAAACAATAAATACAACAATATATTTTGTATTGTTTACGGACAGTTACTTTACACTAGCGACAGGGCTCCAGACACAACAATAATAATACATGTCAGTGCCGAGGAAGATACAGTAACTGAGATGGTAGCCTATGATTTAAAAAGTGAGCTATTTCACCTAACATATCCAAGGAATGCATGATTTATTTGTTTTGTATGTAGAAAGAGGCTGAGAGAGAGAGACAGACGGAGAGAGAGAGATGTTCTGTAGAAAGAGGCTGAGAGAGAGAGAAAGAGAGAGATGTTATGTAGAAAGAGGCTGAGAGAGAGAGAGAGAGATGTTATGTAGAAAGAGGCTAAGAGAGAGAGAGATGTTATGTAGAAAGAGGCTAAGAGAGAGAGATGTTCTGTAGAAAGAGGCTAAGAGAGAGAGATGTTCTGTAGAAAGAGGCTAAGAGAGAGAAACAGACAGAGAGAGAGATGTTCTGTAGAAAGAGGCTGAGAGAGAGAGACAGAGAGAGAGAGATGTTCTGTAGAAAGAGGCTGAGAGAGAGAGACAGAGAGAGAGAGAGAGAGATGTTCTGTAGAAAGAGGCTGAGAGAGAGAGACAGACAGAGAGAGAGAGAGATGTTCTGTAGAAAGAGGCTGAGAGAGAGAGACAGACAGAGAGAGAGAGAGATGTTCTGTAGAAAGAGGCTGAGAGAGAGAGACAGACAGAGAGAGAGAGAGATGTTCTGTAGAAAGAGAATGAGAGAGAGAGACAGACAGAGAGAGAGAGAGATGTTCTGTAGAAAGAGGCTGAGAGAGAGAGAGAGACAGACAGATTATCAAAATCATTCTCCACTCATCTCTGCTCTCCCAGCGTACTTCTTGTTCCCTGTTCCCTGAAGCCCAAACCAAACATCTGGGTCTATGGCTCTTTGTGTAAATGTGAAATACAATTCTATGGACCCAACTCCCTGGCTTCAATACATATTATTGAAATATTGGATTTTGTTTCTATGGTGGGTTCTTTGTTTATAGGCTTAGTTAGGACTGGGCGATATGGCCTAAAACTGTTTTTCAAACTTATGGGCAATTCACAATATACAGTATCTCACAAAAGTGAGTACACCCCTCACATTTTTGTAAATATTTAAGTATATCTTTTCATGTGACAACACTGAAGAAATGACACTTTGCTACAATGTAAAGTAGTGAGTGTACAGCTTGTATAACAGTGTAAATTTGCTGTCCCCTCAAAATAACTCAACACACAGCCATTAATGTCTAAACCGCTGGCAACAAAAGTGAGTACACCCCTAAGTGAAAATGTCCAAATTGGGCCCAAAGTGTCAATATTTTGTGTGGCCACAATCATTTTCCAGCACTGCCTTAACCCTCTTGGGCATGGAGTTCACCAGAGCTTCACAGGTTGCCACTGGAGTCCTCTTCCACTCCTCCATGACGACATCACCGAGCTGGTGGATGTTAGAGACCTTGCACTCCTCCACCTTCCGTTTGAGGATGCCCCACAGATGCTCAATAGGGTTTAGATCTGGAGACATGCTTGGCCAGTCCATCACCTTTACCCTCAGCTTCTTTAGCAAGGCAGTGGTCGTCTTGGAGATGTGTTTGGAGTCGTTATCATGTTGGAATACTGCCCTGCGGCTCAGTCTCCGAAGGGAGGGGATCATGCTCTGCCTCAGTATGTCACAGTACATGTTGGCATTCATGGTTCCCTCAATGAACTGTAGCTCCCCAGTGCCGGCAGCACTCATGCAGCCCCAGACCATGACACTCCCACCACCATGCTTGACTGTAGGCAAGACACACTTGTCTTTGTACTCCTCACCTGGTTGCCGCCACACACGCTTGTACTCAAATATATACTCAAATATTGACAAAAATGTGAGGGGTGTACTCACTTTTGTGAAATACTGTATATCTCGATTTCTAAATAAGCTTTGTTGTACAATTAAACGTCAAATACACTGCATCTCTTAAGCACAAGCCCACGTGCTAGTGAGTAGCCAGATAATATTTACATTTCAAGTTTAGCCAACTTCTAGGTATAACTTCACAAGCTCTGAATTCAGCCAAGGCAAAACGGTTGAATTGTTATGAACACGACCTTCTGTCCGTCTCCAGCTGTTTGAACAGCATGCTAGCCTGTCCACTTCGTTAAGATGTTGAAATCAAGTGACCTGCCTTATTTCTCCGATTGAGAACGAGTTGCCAATTCCATATATTATTGTGTTTTGTGCTTATTGCACATTTATAAAAACACAGACTAAACAGCTAGTGGAACAATCTTTATTTGACTTTTAATGCTGCTAACGATACATGGTACCGTAATGCGCACACGACAAACTGAGCATTATTTTTCCCAGAGTGAACGTTCAACGGTACATCCGTTTTAGTAGCGTCTGCTCTGCTCGAAATTTGAGGAGTTCAAACATAAACAGGATATGGTTCGAAAGGTTGACTTCTCCTCTATTACAGTAAAATAATGTCTCCATGTGTTTCGGTGTCCATATAACCGATTCTGTTGGACCAAACCTCAAATGCAAATAGCGAGTTGAAACCGTTTTTTCCTCATCTTTGTTGTTGTGAATGGTAGGGGGGAGGGGCTTGGGAGAATGAAGCGAAACGACAGGTTTCACTCTCGCCAAAATCTGTCCGAAAATAAGCCCAATGCGTTTCTATGGGCTTATTTTGAACCTAAGCTTGTCGCCTGACTTCCCTCCTTTGGGACAACGACTCCCATGGTTAGGGCAGAGACGTGCATCTCTTCATTATATACAGATCTCTGGTGTAAATGGGAAGGTGCACAGCACAGAAGGAGCGAACAAGACGAGACATTTTACATTTTAGTTATTTAGCGCACGCTCTTATCCAGAGCGACTTACAGGACCAATTAGTGTTAAGTGCCTTGTTCAAGGGCACATCGGCAGATTTTTCACCTAGTCAGCTCGTGGATTCGAACCAGCAACCTTTCGGTTACTGGCCCAATGCAATTAACTGCTAGACTACCTGCATGAGAACAAGCAGACATAAACGGTCATAAAAACGAAAAAATATAAAAAAAAACTTGATTCTGCAGTACAGGCATTTGGAATATAGCGCAAAAACATTAATTCGAATTAATCAAAATAATTTGATATATCGCCCAGCCCTAGGCTTAGGACAGAACATTTCCTAGATCTCATGATAAATAGAAGCAGAGTGGGAATAGTTAAAGAGGACAATATAATTATAATTAATACCCATGAACTCTATACCCCATTACATGGACTATTGACTTTCACTTCGTTTTTCATGAACTCTATACCCCATTACATTGACTATTGACTTTCACTTCGTTTTTCATGACCTCTATACCCCATTACATTGACTATTGACTTTCACTTCGTTTTTCATGACCTCTATACCCCATTACATGGACTATTGACTTTCACCTCGTTTTTCATTAACTCTATACCCCATTACATGGACTATTGACTTTCACCTCGTTTTTCATGAACTCTATACCCCATTACATGGACTATTGACTTTCACTTCGTTTTTCCATCTGTTTAGTTGAGGAAATAGAGTGCAGACATGCAGGCCTAATCGAAGGTTTACAGTGAGTCAGAATGTAGGTGTGTGGGTGTGTGCGTGCACGTGCGTGTGTCAGTCAGAATGTTGTGGTGTGTTTGTAAATATGGGGCTCAGTCAATCGTAGTGGAAGGGGGGCACGTGATGTGAGATGCCCTGGCATGGGAGGGCTAGGCATCAACTAAGGCATGCCGGGAGTAGACAGGGATGGGTTCCAAATGGCACCCTTTGCTTTACAGTGCCTTCAGAATGTATACACAGTACCAGTCAAAAGTTTGGACACACCTACTCATTCAAGGGTTTTTCTTTGTTTTTACTATTTTATACATTGTAGAATAATAGTGAAGACATCACAACTATGAAATAACACATATGGAATCATGTAGTAACCAAGAAAGTGTTAAACAAATCAAAATATATTTTATATTTGAGATTCTTCCAATAGCCACCCTTTGCCTTGATGACAGCTTTGCACACTCTTGGCATTCTCTCAACCAGCTTCACCTGGAATGCTTTTCCAACAGTCCTGAAGGAGTTCCCACATATGCTGAGCACTTGTTGGCTGCTTTTCCTTCACTCTGCCGTCCGACTCATCCCAAACCATCTCAATTGGGTTGAGGTCGGGGGATTGTGGAGGCCAGGTCACCTGATGCAGCACTCCATCACTCTCGTTCTTGGTAAAATAGCCCTTACACAGCCTGGAGGTGTGTTTTGTCATTGTCCTGTTGAAAAACAAATGATAGTCCCACTAAGCCCAAACCAGATGGGATGGCGTATCGCTGCAGAATGCTGTGGTAGCTATGCTGGTTAAGTGTGCCTTGAATTCTAAATAAATCACAGACAGTGTCACCAGCAAAACACCCCCACACCATCACACCTCCTCCTCCATGCTTTACGTTGGGAACTACACATGCAGAGATCATCCGTTCACCCACATCACGTCTCACAAATCTCCAATTTGGATTTATCAGACCAAAGGACAGATTTCCACCAGTCTAATGTCCATTACTCGTGTTTCTTGGCCCAAGCAGGTCTCTTCTTCTTATTGGTGTCCTTTAGTAGTGGTTTCTTTGCAGCAATTCGACCATGAAGGCCTTTCACACAGTCCCCTCTGAACAGTTGATGTTGAGATGTGTCTGTGACTTGAACTCTGTGAAGCATTTATTTGGGCTGCAATTTCTGAGGCTGGTAACTCTAATGAACTTATCCTCTGCAGTAGAGGTAACTCTGGGTCTTCCATTCCTGTGGCGGTCCTCATGAGAGCCAGTTTCATCATAGCGCTTGATGGTTTTTGCGACTGCAATTGAAGAAACGTTCAAAGGTCTTGAAATGTTCCAGATTGACTGACCTTCATGTCTTAAAGTAATGATGGACTGTCATTTCTCTTTGCTTATTTGAGCTGTTCCTGCCATAATATGGACTTGGTCTTTTACCAAATAGGGCTATCTTCTGTATACCACCCCTACCTTGTCACAACACAACTGATTGCCTCAAACACATTAAGAAGGAAAGAAATTCCACAAATTAACTTTTAAGAAGGCACACCTGTTAATTGAAATGCATTCCAGGTGACTACCTCATGATGCTGGTTGAGAGAATGCAAAGAGTGTGCAAAGCTGTCATCAAGGCAAAGGGTGGCTACTTTGAAAAAATTAATATACACATCAAATATATTTTATATTTTGATTTGTTTAACACTTTTTTGGTTACTACATGATTCCATATGTGTTATTTCATAGTTTCGATGTGTTCATTTTCTAAATGTATACAAAATGAAAAGCTGAAATGTCTTGAGTCAATAAGTATTCAACCCCTTTGTTATGGCAAGCCTAAATGAGTTCAGAAGTAGAAATGTGCTTAACAAATCACATAATAAGTTGCATGGACTCACTCTGTAAAGAATACAAATATTCTAAAACATGCATCCTGTTTGCAACAAGGCACTAAAGTAATACTGCAAAAAATCTGCCAAAGATATTAACTTTTTGTCCTGAATACAAAGCGTTATGTTTGGAGAAAATCCAACACAACACATCACTGAGTACCACTCTTCATATTTTCAAGCATGGTGGTGGCTGCATCATGTTATGGGTATGCTTGTCATCGGCAAGGACTAGGGAGTTTTTTTAGGATAAAATAAATGGAATTCTAAGCTAAGCACAGGCAAAATCCTAGAAGAACACCTGGTTCAGTCTGCTTTCCAACAGACACTGGGAGATTAATTCACATTTCAGCAGGACATTTCTCTCCATTTCTCTCAATGTCTCTCTTTCTCTCCTTCCCTGAGCTGACCCCGTAGTTTATCCCAGCTGATGCACACACACACACACATACACACACACACACACACACACACACACACACACACACACACACACACACACACACACACACACACACACACACACACACACACACACACACACACACAGACACACACACACACACACACACACACACACACACACACACACACACACACACACACACACACACACACACACAGACACACACACACAAACACACACACACACACACACACACACACACACACACTCAGCAAGGTGATGCGAGGGGCTCTGCTAGTGTATTCCAGCTGTGGTTAGGCCCAGTCAGCCAGTCAGATGAAACATTTTTCTCTCAATGAATCATTCATGTTGTTGACAGTTTCCTATTCTTCCCTACTTCAGTTCCCTACAACAGGGTGGGACGCCTCCCTTACTGTTACTCAAAAGGATCCTGCTCTTTTTGTCTCCAGAGAAGTTCACATAAGAGAGAGAGTTGATGTACTGCCCTGCAGATTGATTGATGACTTCATAGAAATAGATGGTCCTTGCATTATCTTGGCCAAGTCACTGTATACAGTAGATCCCTCCAAGCTAGTTCCACTGCTGATTTACATTGTTCCCCTCTAATCAGGGACTGATTTAGACCTGGGACACCAGGTGGATGCAATTAATTATCAGGTAGAACAGAAAACCAGCAGTACTCCGGACCAGATTTGAATACCCCTCATATAGAGTTTCCAGAATACCACACTTGGCACAGAGATAGACATTTTTTATCAGTATCTATTTGTCTGGCAATCTGGTATAAGAGGTGTCAGCTCCCTTACCTCCTCCTCACCCCTCATCCCCCCTCCCTCCTCCTCCCTCCCTTACCTCCTCCTCCCCCCTCCCTCCTCCTCCCTCCCTTACCTCCTCCTCCCCCCTCCCTCCTCCTCCCTCCCTTACCTCCTCCTCCCCTCTCCCTCCCTCCCTCCCTTACCTCCTCCTCCCCCCTCCTCCCACCTCCTCACCCCTCCCTCCTCCTCCCTCCCCTTCCCGCCCCGCCCCTCTCCTCCCTTACTTCCTCCTCCCCCCTCCCTTCTCCCCCTCCCCCTCCCCCCTCCTTCCTCCTCCTCCCTCCCTCCCCCTCCTCCCTCCCTTACCTCCTCCTCCTCCCTCCCTCACCCTCCTCCCTCTCTTACCTCCTCCTCCCTCCCTCCTCCTCCCTCCCTCCTCCTCCCCTCCTCCCCCCTCCTCCCTCCCTCCCTCCCTCCTCCTCCTCCTCCCCCCCCTCCTCCTCCCTCCCTCCTCCTCCCCCTCCTCCCCCCTCCTCCCTCCCTCCCTTACCTCCTCCTCCTCCCCCCTCCCTCCTCCTCCCTCCCTCCCCCCTCCTCCCTCCCTCCCTTACCTCCTCCTCCCCCATCCATCCCTCCCTCCTCCTCCCCCCTCCCTGCGGTGTAGGCTAGTTGATGCGAATCTCCCGTCCCCAGTGGTGACAAGCAGTGGTTTCCTTTGAAGCTAGACTGGGGTATGCACACGGCAGCATGCTGATGATGTCACCAGGACAGGAAGCCAGCTCAATCAGCCTCCTCCTCTTCCATAGTCTCCTCCCTTCCCCCTTCTCTCTGCTTCCTGCTTTTCATGATGTTTCCCAGTGGTTTGCATGCAGTAACTTTGTCATTGATCGTTCCCTCAGGCTGCCATGGTAATGCGTCCCAAATGGCTCCCTATTTCCTATTGGCGCTGGTCAAAAGTAGTGCACTATACAGGGAAATGGGTGCCATTTGAGATGCAGTAGTGTACAGTATCTAATGGGTACTGTTTAGATAAGATACCCTGTCCTCTCCTGTCCTGTAACACTGCTCTGTGTCAGGCTGCCAGCTGGGTCATAGGAGTGAGTTCTGTGTCAGGCTGCCAGCTGGGTCATAGGAGTGAGTTCTGTGTCAGGCTGCCAGCTGGGTCATAGGAGTGAGTTCTGTGTCAGGCTGCCAGCTGGGTTATAGGAGGGAGCTCTGTGTCAGGCTGCCAGCTGGGTCATAGGAGTGAGTTCTGTGTCAGGCTGCCAGCTGGGTCATAGGAGTGAGTTCTGTGTCAGGCTGCCAGCTGGGTCATAGGAGTGAGTTCTGTGTCAGGCTGCCAGCTGGGTCATAGGAGTGAGTTCTGTGTCAGGCTGCCAGCTGGGTCATAGGAGTGAGTTCTGTGTCAGGCTGCCAGCTGGGTCATAGGAGTGAGTTCTGTGTCAGGCTGCCAGCTGGGTCATAGGAGTGAGTTCTGTGTCAGGCTGCCAGCTGGGTCATAGGAGTGAGTTCTGTGTCAGGCTGCCAGCTGGGTCATAGGAGTGAGTTCTGTGTCAGGCTGTCAGCTGGGTCATAGGAGTGAGCTCTGTGTCAGGCTGCCAGCTGGGTCATAGGAGTGAGTTCTGTGTCAGGCTGCCAGCTGGGTTATAGGAGTGAGTTCTGTGTCAGGCTGCCAGCTGGGTCATAGGAGTGAGTTCTGTGTCAGGCTGCCAGCTGGGTCATAGGAGTGAGTTCTGTGTCAGGCTGCCAGCTGGGTCATAGGAGTGAGTTCTGTGTCAGGCTGCCAGCTGGGTCATAGGAGGGAGTTCTGTGTCAGGCTGCCAGCTGGGTCATAGGAGGGAGTTCTGTGTCAGGCTGCCAGCTGGGTCATAGGAGTGAGTTCTGTGTCAGGCTGCCAGCTGGGTCATAGGAGTGAGTTCTGTGTCAGGCTGCCAGCTGGGTCATAGGAGTGAGTTCTGTGTCAGGCTGCCAGCTGGGTCATAGGAGTGAGTTCTGTGTCAGGCTGCCAGCTGGGTCATAGGAGTGAGTTCTGTGTCAGGCTGCCAGCTGGGTCATAGGAGGGAGTTCTGTGTCAGGCTGCCAGCTGGGTCATAGGAGTGAGTTCTGTGTCAGGCTGCCAGCTGGGTCATAGGAGTGAGTTCTGTGTCAGGCTGCCAGCTGGGTCATAGGAGGGAGTTCTGTGTCAGGCTGCCAGCTGGGTCATAGGTCTCATAATCTCCACCCGGCAGCCAGAAGAGGACTGGCCACCACTCAGAGCCTGGTTCCTCTCTAGGTTTCTTCCTAGGTTCCTGCCTTTCTAGGGAGTTTTTCTTAGCCACCGTGCTTCTACATCTGCATTGCTTGCTGTTTGGGGTTTTAGGCTGGGTTTCTGTATAAGCACTTTGTGACATCTGCCGATGTAAAAAGGGCTTTATAAATACATTTGATTGATTGATTGATTGATAGGAGGGAGTTCTGTGTCAGGCTGCCAGCTAGGTCATAGGAGGGAGTTCTGTGTTGGCAGAGAGCGAGAGAGTCGCCCACCCTGGTCTGCCGTGCCCTGCTCTGGTCTCGGTGCCCTCACAGGGAGGGCAGAGCTCTGGCATGGTGCCCTCATCGCTGTCCCTGTATCTCTCTGTAGGGCCGAGTCAGCACGAGACCGAGACAGAGACGTCAGGCTGAGGGCTGAGGTAGCATTACCCACTTAAGGACCTGACGTCTCTCATTTAGAGCTCTGGCTGTTTTTGCAACGCTGCTGAATGAATAGGCCTTGTATTATGGGTATTCTCCTCATTACTGTTACATAAGATTGAGGTGGAACTGAGCGATTGATCAATTGGTTGATTGCCTTTAAACAACATAACATGATCAGATTTAGTTTTGTGTGTGTGTGTGCGTGCGTGCGTGTTGGTGGGGGCTGCTGAGGGGAGGCTCATAATAACGGTATCAAACATGGAAACCACGTTTGATGTAATATAATAATAATAATAATATAATAATAATATAATAAAATATAATATAATATATAATGTGTTTGGTACCGTTCCATTCACTCCTTTCCAGACATTATTATGAGCCGTCCTCCCCTCAGCAGCCTCCACTGGTGTGTGTCTATATTTAGTGTGTGTGTGTGTGTGTGTGTGTGTGTGTGTGTGTGTGTGCGCGTGCGAGTGTGTGTGTGTGTGTGTGTGTGTGCGTGTGTGTGCGCGTGCGAGTGTGTGTGTGTGTGTGTGTGTCTATATTTAGTTGTGTGTGTGTATGTGTGTGTGTGTGTGTGTGTGTCTATATTTAGTTGTGTGTGTGTATGTGTGTGTGTGTGTGTGTCTATATTTAGTTGTGTGTGTGTATGTGTATGTGTGTGTGTGTGTGTGTGTGTGTGTATGTGTGTGTGTGTGTGTGTGTGTGTGTGTGTGTGTCTATATTTAGTTGTGTGTGTGTGTGTGTGTCTATATTTAGTTGTGTGTGTGTGTGTGTGTGTGTGTGTGTGTGTGTGTGTGTGTGTGTGTGTGTGTGTGTGTGTGTGTGTGTGTGTGTGTGTGTGTGTGTGTGTCTATATTTACAGTAGGTTTTCATAATGACTTCATTTACAGCCACTCATGTATTCTGAGACCACTTGTATTCTGAGGCCACTCGTATTCTGAGGCTTTAGTTTTGGGCACTATAAAAGTAGTAAAAGTAGTGCACTATATAGGGAATAGGGTGCCATTTGGGACGTAGCTTTAGAGCAGTGTGTTTTAGAGCAGTGGGGTTTTTCCTACAGAGTGAATCAATCCTCCAACCTGTTTTGTCTGAAGGCTCTGACAGGACTAAGAGTCTCAGGATGTGGCAACACTAGGTCAGCTAGCTAACATAGTGACACACACACACACACACACACACACTCGCACGCGCACACACACGCACACACACACACACACACACACACTCGCACGCGCACACACACGCACACACACACACACACACACACACTCGCACGCGCACACACACACACACACACACACACACACACACACACACACACACACGCACACGCACTCGCACGCGCACACACACACACACACACACACACACACACACACACACACACACTCGCACACACACACACACACACACACACACACACACACACACACTCGCACTCGCACGCGCACGCACACGCACACACACACACACACACACACACACACACTCGCACGCGCACACACACACACACACACACACACACACACACACACACACACACACACACACACACACACACACACACACACACACACACACGCACACACACACACACACACACACACACACACACACACACACACAGTATTCAGACCCCTTCACTTTTTCCATATTTTGTTACGTTACAGCCTTATTCTAAAATGGATTAAATAAAATAAAACCCTGATCAATCTATACACAATACCCCATAATGACAAAGCGAGAAAAAAAATGTTTGCAAATGTATAAAAATAAAAAACAGAAATGCCTTATTTAAATAAGTATTCAGACCTTTTGCTATGAGACTCGAAATTGAGCACAGGTGCATCCTGTTTCCATTGATCATCATTGAGATGTTTCTACAACTTGATTGGAGTCCACTTGTGGTAAATTCAATTGATTGGACATGATTTGGAAAGGCACACACCTGTCTATGAAGGTCCCACAGTTGACAGTGCATGTCAGAGCAAATACCAAGCCATGAGGTCAAAGGAATTGTCCATAGAGCTCCGAGACAGGATTGTGTCGAGGCACAGATCTGGGGAAGGGTACCAAAAAAATTCTGCAGCATTGAAGGTCCCCCAAGAACACAGTGGCCTCCATCATTCTTAAATGGAAGAAGTTTGGAACCACCAAGACTCTTCCTAGAGCTGGCCGCCCGGCCAAACTGAGCAATCGGGGGAGAAGGGCCTTGGTCAGGGAGGTGACCAAGAACCCGATGGTCATTCTGACTGAGCTCCATAGTTCCTCTGTGGAGATGGGAGAACCTTCCAGAAGGACAACCATCTCTGCAGCACTCCACCAATCAGGACTTTATGGTAGAGTGGCCAGACAGAAGCCACTCCTCAGTAAAAGGCACGACAGCCCGCTTGGAGTTTGCCAAAAGGCACCTAAAGACTCTCAGACCATGATAAACAAGATTCTCTGGTCTGATGAAACTAACATTTAACTCTTTGACCTGAATGCCAAAAGTCACGTCTGGAGGAAACCTGGCACCATCCCTACGGTGAAGCATGGTGGTGGCAGCATCATGCTGTGGGGATGTTTTCAATCGGCAGGGACTGGGAAACTGGTCAGAATTGAAGGAATGATGGATGGTGCTAAATACAGGGAAATTCTTGAGGGAAACCTGTTTCAGTCTTCCAGAGATTTGAGACTTGGACGGAGGTTCACCTTCAGCAGGACAATGACCCTAAGCATACTGCTAAAGCAACACTAGAGTGGTTTAAGGGGAAACATTTAAATGTCTTGGAATGGCCTAGTCAAAGCCCAGACGTCAATCCAATTGAGAATCTGTGGTATGACTTAAAGATTGCTGTACACCAGCGGAACCCATCCAACTTGAAGGAGCTGGAGCAGTTTTGCCTTGAAGAATGGGCAAAAATCCCAGTGGCTAGATGTGCCAAGCTTATAGAGACATTCTCCAAGAGACTTGCAGCTGTAATTGCTGCAAAAGGTGGCTCTATAAAGTATTGACTTTGGGGGGGGGGTGAATAGTTATGCACGCTCAAGTTTTCTGTTTTTTTGTGTTATTTCTTGTTTGTTTCACAAGAAAAAATATTTTGCATCTTCAAAGTGGTAGGCATGTGGTGTAAATCAAATGATACAAACCCCCCAAAATCCATTTTAATTCCAGGTTGTAAGGCAACAAAATAGGAAAAAAGCCAAGGGGGGTGAATACTTTCGCAAGCCACTGTATGTATAGTCACTGTATCCCTACCTACATGTACAAATTACCTCGACTAACCTGTACCCCTGCACATTGACTCGGTACCGGTACCCCCTGTATATAGCCTCCTGCACATTGACTCGGTACCGGTACCCCCTGTATATAGCCTCCTGCACATTGACTCGGTACCGGTACCCCCTGTATATAGCCTCCTGCACATTGACTCGGTACCGGTACCCCCTGTATATAGCCTCCTGCACATTGACTCGGTACCGGTACCCCCTGTATATAGCCTCCTGCACATTGACTCGGTACCGTTACCCCCTGTATATAGCCTCCTGCACATTGACTCGGTACCGGTACCCCCTGTATATAGCCTCCTGCACATTGACTCGGTACCGTTACCCCCTGTATATAGCCTCCTGCACATTGACTCAGTACCGGTACCCCCTGTATATAGCCTCCTGCACATTGACTCGGTACCGTTACCCCCTGTATATAGCCTCCTGCACATTGACTCGGTACCGGTACCCCCTGTATATAGCCTCCTGCACATTGACTCGGTACCGGTACCCCCTGTATATAGCCTCCTGCACATTGACTCGGTACCGGTACCCCCTGTATATAGCCTCCTGCACATTGACTCGGTACCATTACCCCCTGTATATAGCCTCATTACTGTTATTTTATTGTGTTACTTTATTTTTATTTTTTTTACTTTACTTTATTTAGTAAATATTTTCTTAACTCTTTCTTGAACTACATTGTTGGTTAAGGGCTTGTAAGTAAGCATTTCACGGTAAGGTCTACGAACTGTTGTATTCGGCGCATGTGACAAATCAAGTTTGATTTGATTTGATTAAAGGGTCTGAATTCTTATGTAAATGTGATATTTCGTATTTTTGTTTTGTTTTTGTTTGCTAAAAATTCAAAACCTGTTTTTGCTTTGACATTATGGGTTATTGTGTGTAGATTGATGAGGGGATTTTTTTTTTTTTTAATCAATTTTAGAATAAGGCTGTAATGTAACAAAATGTGGAATAAGTCAAGGGGTCTGAATACTTTCCGTATGCACTGTAGAACACAACACAGGGCTATATAGGTTCCCTTCCAGCCCTGTGGTCACCTTTATTCAACCCAGGGCCCAGGGATAGTCCAGCACAGACAGTACACCTTTATTCAACCCAGGGCCCAGGGATAGTCCAGCACAGGCAGTACACCTTTATTCAACCCAGGGCCCAGGGATAGTCCAGCACAGACAGTACACCTTTATTCAACCCAGGGCCCAGGGATAGTCCAGTCCAGACAGTACACCTTTATTCAACCCAGGGCCCAGGGATAGTCCAGCCCTGTGGTCACCTTTATTCAACCCAGGGCCCAGGGATAGTCCAGTACAGGCAGTACACCTTTATTCAACCCAGGGCCCAGGGATAGTCCAGTACAGGCAGTACACGTTTATTCAACCCAGGGCCCAGGGATAGTCCAGTACAGGCAGTACACCTTTATTCAACCCAGGGCCCAGGGCTAATCCAGTACAGGCAGTACACCTTTATTCAACCCAGGGCCCAGGGCTAATCCAGTACAGACAGTACACCTTTATTCAACCCAGGGCCCAGGGCTAATCCAGTACAGGCAGTACACCTTTATTCAACCCAGGGCCCAGGGCTAATCCAGTACAGACAGTATACCTTTATTCAACCCAGGGCCCAGGGCTAATCCAGTACAGGCAGTACACCTTTATTCAACCCAGGGCCCAGGGATAGTCCAGTACAGGCAGTACACCTTTATTCAACCCAGGGCCCAGGGCTAATCCAGTACAGGCAGTACACCTTTATTCAACCCAGGGCCCAGGGATAGTCCAGTACAGGCAGTACACCTTTATTCAACCCAGGGCCCAGGGCTAATCCAGTACAGGCAGTACACCTTTATTCAACCCAGGGCCCAGGGCTAATCCAGTACAGACAGTACACCTTTATTCAACCCAGGGCCCAGGGCTAATCCAGTACAGGCAGTACACCTTTATTCAACCCAGGGCCCAGGGCTAATCCAGTACAGACAGTATACCTTTATTCAACCCAGGGCCCAGGGCTAATCCAGTACAGGCAGTACACCTTTATTCAACCCAGGGCCCAGGGATAGTCCAGTACAGGCAGTACACCTTTATTCAACCCAGGGCCCAGGGCTAATCCAGTACAGGCAGTACACCTTTATTCAACCCAGGGCCCAGGGATAGTCCAGTACAGGCAGTACACCTTTATTCAACCCAGGGCCCAGGGATAGTCCAGTCCAGACACACACACTGACACAGACATAGACAGTGCTCTGTGCACTCACACACTAACACTGACATTGTTCTGTCCATTCATAGGCTGACAGTATATTGTGCCGTCCTGCAGAAGACGCATGCTGGCCTTGCATGTAGGCCTAGTATGCAGGAGTTAAACAGAGTCATGCTGTTTAACTGTTTGTTCATCCCTCTCAGCTCGCAATCATTTGTGACGATGCTGTCACCTTTCCTTTTTTTGACCTAATCTATCTAGCCTGTGTGTGTCAATATATATCTCCCTCCTCTCTCTCTCTCCCTCCTCTCTCCTCTCTCTCCCTCCTCTCTCCTCTCTCTCTCCCTTCTCTCTCCTCTCTCTCTCCCTCCTCTCTCCTTCCTCTCTCCCTCCTCTCCCCCTCCCTCCTCTCTCCTCTCTCCTCTCTCTCTCCCTCCTCTCTCCTCTCTCTTACTCCTCTCTCCTCTCTCTCTCTCCCTCCTCTCTACTCTCTCTCTCTCTCCCTTCTCTCTCCTCTCTCTCTCTCCCTCCCTCCTTCCTCTCCCCTTCCTTCCTCTCTCCCTCCTCTCTCATCTCTCTATCTATCTTCTCTCCCTCCTCTCCCCTTCCTTTCTCTCTCCCTCCTCTCTCATCTATCTTCTCTCCCTCCTCTCTCCCTGAGTAGCTTACTTTTTCCACCTTATCTGATATCTTTGCTCTAGATCAGCGTTTCCCAAACTTGGTCCTTGGGACCCAAATGGGTGCACGTTTCGTTTTTTGCCTTAACACTACACAGCTGATTCAAATGATCAAAGCTTGAAGATTAGTTGATTATTTTAATTAGCTGTGTAGTGCTACGGCAAAACCCAAAACGTGCACCCCTTGGGGTCCCGAGGACCGAGTTTGGGAAACTGTGCTCTAGATCTGTCATGAGGTGAGGTGTATGTGTGGTGGAAGTCAGGCGCAGGACACCGAGGCTCAGTCCAACAGAGTTTACTCAAAATTTCCAAAAAAGGAAACGGAAAACAAACGACCTCAAAACAACAAGAGGCGAGCATTTACGCAACCTGCGTAAAACACAAAAATGCAAACAAGAAACAAAACACGCAGCACAACGACAGGCGAACAACAACACACAATCCTACCAAGCAAAAAGACGGAACTTATAGGACAGGTGATGAATACACAATAGGACACAGGTGTGACAGACAGACAAAAGCAATCACACACAGAAACATAGATCGGTGGCAGCTAGTACTCCGGGGACGGCGACCGCCGACGCCTGCTCGTACCAGGAGGGGGAGCAGCCTCGGCAGAATCCGTGACAGTACCCCCCCCTTGACGCGCGGCTCCAGCCGTGCGCCGACCCCGGCCTCGGGGACGGCCAGGAGGACGCGGACCCGGGCGCGTGGGATGCCCACGGTGGAAATCAGTCAGGAGGGATGGATCGAGGATGTCCCTCCTGGGCACCCAGCACCGTTCCTCCGGACCGTACCCCTCCCACTCCACGAGATACTGGAGACCACTCATCCGGCGCCTCGAGTCCAAGATGGTCCGGACTCTGTACGCCGGGGCCCCCTCGATGTCCAAAGGGGGCGGAGGGGTCTCTCCTATCTCATTCTCCTGGAGTGGACCAGCTACCACCGGCCTGAGAAGAGACACATGGAACGAGGGGTTAATATTTTTGTACTCTATAGGCAGTTGTAACCTGTAACACACCTCGTTCAACCTTCTCAGGACTTTAAAGGGCCCCACAAACCGCCGACCCAGCTTCCGGCAGGGCAGGCGGAAGGGCAGGTTTCGAGTCGAGAGCCAGACTCGATCTCCCGGTGCGTACACCGGCCCCTCACTGCGGTGGCGATCGGCGCTCGCCTTTTGTTGACGGATGGCACGCTGCAGATGGACATGGGCAGCGTCCCACGTCTCCTCCGAGCGCCGAATCCACTCGTCCACCGCAGGGGCCTCGGTCTGGCTCTCGTGCCACGGTGCCAGGACCGGCTGATACCCTAAAATACACTGGAAAGGTGTTAATCCGGTGGAGGAGTGGCGGAGAGAGTTCTGGGCCATCTCTGCCCAGGGGATATACCTCGACCACTCCTCCGGCCGGTCCCGGCAATAGGACCTCAAAAACCTACCCACATCCTGGTTCACACGTTCAACCTGCCCATTGCTCTCTGGGTGGTACCCCGAGGTAAGGCTAACCGAGACCCCCAGGCGTTCCATGAAAGCCCCCCAGACTCTGGAGGTGAACTGGGGACCTCGGTCGGACACAATATCCTCGGGGACCCCATAGTGCCGGAACACGTGGGTAAAGAGGGCCTCGGCGGTCTGTAGGGCAGTAGGGAGACCCGGCAGTGGGAGGAGACGACAGGCCTTAGAAAACCGATCCACAACGACCAAAATGGTGGTATTACCCTGGGAAGGGGGTAGATCGGTCACAAAATCTACCGAGAGGTGGGACCATGGTCGTTGTGGAACGGGCAGAGGATGTAACTTACCTCTGGGCAAATGTCTAGGTGCCTTACACTGGGCACATACCGAGCAGGAGGAGACATAAACCCTCACATCCCTGGCTAACGTTGGCCACCAGTATTTTACGCTAAGGCAGTGCACCGTCCGACCAATACCAGGATGTCCAGAGGAGGGTGATGTATGAGCCCAAGAAATAAGCCGATCACGAACCTCGAGCGGAACGTACGTCCGCCCCACAGGACACTCGGGGGGAGTAGGGTCGGTACGCAGCGCCCGCTCGATTTCCGCATCGACCTCCCATACTACCGGAGCCACCAGACAAGACTCCGGCAGTATGGAAATAGGCTCAATGGACCTCTCCTCTGTGTCATACTGCCGGGACAGGGCGTCTGCCTTACCGTTCTGGGACCCAGGGATGTATGTGATCTTAAAAACAAACCGGGTCAGGAACATGTTCCACCTAGCCTGACGAGGGTTCAATCTCCTAGCTGCCCGGATGTACTCCAGGTTACGGTGATCAGTCAGAATGAGGAAAGGGTGTTGAGCCCCCTCAAGCCAATGCCTCCACACCTTTAGGGCCTGGACTACAGCTAACAGCTCCCTGTCCCCAACATCATAATTGCGCTCCGCCGAGCTGAGCTTCTTAGAGTAGAATGCACAGGGGCGGAGCTTAGGTGGCGTGCCGGACCGTTGTGACAGGACTGCCCCAATACCGGTCTCGGACGCGTCCACCTCTACTTGGAAAGGCAAAGAGGGATCCGGATGCGCCAGCACCGGGGCCGAGGCGAACAGGTTCTTCAGTTTGACAAATGCCCTGTCCGCCTCAGCTGACCACTGCAAGCGCACCGGACCCCCCTTTAGCAGGGACGTAATGGGAACTGCAACCTGTCCAAAGCCCCGGATAAACCTCCGGTAGTAATTAGCAAAACCCAAGAACCGCTGCACCTCTTTTACGGTGGTTGGAGTTTGCCAATTACGCACAGCCGATACCCGATCTACCTCTATCTCCACGCCAGACGCGGACAACCGATAACCCAAAAAGGAGACGGACTCCTGGAAGAACAGGCATTTCTCTGCCTTGACATACAAGTCATGCTCCAACAGTCGTCTCAATACTCGGCGCACCTGGGCTACATGCTCGGCTCGTGTAGAAGAGTACACCAGGATGTCGTCGATGTAAACTACTACACCCTGCCCATGCATGTCCCGGAAAATCTCGTCAACAAAGGATTGGAAGACTGAAGGAGCATTCATTAACCCGTATGGCATGACGAGATACTCGTAATGACCCGAGGTGGTACTAAATGCTGTCTTCCATTCATCCCCCCCCTTAATGCGCACCAGATTGTACGCGCTCCTGAGATCTAACTTTGTGAAGAATCGCGCTCCGCGTAATGATTCCGTCATCGTCGCAATCAGTGGCAGTGGGTAGCTGTATTTAACTGTAATCTGATTGAGACTACGATAATCAATACACGGGCGCAATCCCCCGTCCTTCTTCTTCACAAAGAAGAAACTCGAGGAGACTGGGGAAGTAGAGGGCCGTATGTATCCCTGTGCCAAGGACTCGGCTATGTATGTCTCCATAGCCGCTGTCTCCTCTTGAGACAGGGGATACACATGACTCCTGGGAAGAGCTGCTCCAGTCTGGATATTTATCGCACAGTCCCCCTGTCTATGAGGAGGTAGCCTTGCTGCCCTCGATTTACTAAAGACCAGTGCTAAATCCTCATACTCGGGGGGAATGCGCAGTGCGGGCACTTGGTTCGGACTCTCTACCGAGGTCGCCCCTATGGAAACACCTAGACATCTCCCTACACACTGGGCAGACCACTCCATAAGAGCCCTCTGTTGCCACGCTATGGTAGGATCGTGGGTACTTAACCAGGGAAGCCCCAACACCACTGGGTACGCAGGAGAGTCAATCAGATAGAACTGAATGATCTCCTCATGACCCCCCTGCGTAGTCATCGTCAGCGGTGCTGTGACATCCCTGATCAGACCCGACCCCAACGGCCGGCTGTCTAATGCATGGACAGGGAATGGAACTTCTACCGGCCGAAGGGGAATTCCTAACCTAGCACAAAATTTACGATCAATAAAGTTCCCAGCTGCGCCTGAATCTACTAGCGCCTTATGCTGGGAATGAGGTGCCACCTGTGGAAAACGCACAGGAATACTCATGTGACCAACAGAGAGCTCTGGGTAAGTGGGGCGCCTACTCACCTGAAATGACTCCCCAGTGCGTGACCTGTTGTCCCCTCTCTCAGAAGACCCTCCCCAGCACCTGGCCGTGGTGTGTCCTCCACGGCCACAGTTGGTGCAGGGGTTGGCCCTCCTCGGGTTCTCCCTCCTCCTCTCTCTAGCGCCAGCACCCCCGAGCTCCATAGGAATAGGCTCGGAGGTGCTGGAGGATGGAATGGACGACCCCCACTCGGGACGTCCGCGGGTAGCCAGCAGGGTGTCTAGACTGATGGAGATGTCCACCAGCTGGTCGAACGACAGGTTGGTGTCCCTGCAGGCCATCTCACGACGAACGTCCTCTCGTAGGCTACACCGATAGTGGTCAATGAGGGCCCTCTCATTCCATCCCGCATCCGCTGCTAGTGTCCGGAACTCCAGTGCGAACTCCTGTGCGCTCCTCTTCCCCTGTCGGAGGTGGAATAGACGCTCTCCCGCCGCTTTCCCCTCAGGTGGATGATCGAAGACAGTCCTGAAGCGGCGGGAAAACTCCGCGTAGGTGATGGTGGCGGCGTCTATTCCCCTCCATTCGGCGTTGGCCCACTCCAACGCCTTCCCGGAGAGACAGGAGATGAGGGCGGAGACGCTCTCGTATCCCGAGGGCGCCGGGTGTATGGTGGCAAGGTAAAGTTCTACCTGTAGGAGAAAGCCCTGACACCCGGCTGCAGAACCGTCATATGCCCTCGGGAGCGAGAGCCGAATGCCACTGGGTTCCGGTGCTGAGAGAGGAGGACTGGCCGTTGGTGCTGGGATGGTGTGAGAAGGCGTGGGCACCTCCCGATTCATCAACCGGCGCAGACTGTTGGACACCTCGTCCATGGCGACCCCGAGTTGCCGGATCATGGCGTCCTGGTAATTAATCCGGTCCTCCAAGGAATCGGGTATCGCCGCTGTTCCTGCTGACTCCATGGAGATGGTGTGTTGTTCTGTCATGAGGTGAGGTGTATGTGTGGTGGAAGTCAGGCGCAGGACACCGAGGCTCAGTCCAACAGAGTTTACTCAAAATTTCCAAAAAAGGAAACGGAAAACAAACGACCTCAAAACAACAAGAGGCGAGCATTTACGCAACCTGCGTAAAACACAAAAATGCAAACAAGAAACAAAACACGCAGCACAACGACAGGCGAACAACAACACACAATCCTACCAAGCAAAAAGACGGAACTTATAGGACAGGTGATGAATACACAATAGGACACAGGTGTGACAGACAGACAAAAGCAATCACACACAGAAACATAGATCGGTGGCAGCTAGTACTCCGGGGACGGCGACCGCCGACGCCTGCTCGTACCAGGAGGGGGAGCAGCCTCGGCAGAATCCGTGACAAGATCATACTGTCTTAGTGCTACTGTTGTCTTTGAGCACTGAGTCAGAGGAACTAGCTCAACAATCCTCCTCCACTCTTCAACACTCTATGGGATTTAAAATAATTAAAAGAATGTCCTGAAAGCTGCTGTTCTAGTATGTAAAGCCCCCCCCCCCCCCCCCCCCCCCGTTTTAAAAGAATGTCCTGAAAGCTGCTGTTCTAGGATGTAAAGCCCCCCCCCCCCCCCCCGTTTTAAAAGAATGTCCTGAAAGCTGCTGTTCTAGGATGTAAAGCCCCCCCCCCACCCCCCCCGTTTTAAAAGAATGTCCTGAAAGCCGCTGTTCTAGTATGTAAAGCCCCCCCCACCCCCGTTTCCTATTGTTTTGCTCATTCAGAGAGTCCTGAGCTTTGATTAGGAAATGGAGGCTCTTGAACCCACTCACACACTCTACACTACCGGTCAAAAGTTTTAGAACACCTACTATTTCAAGGGTTTTTCTTTGTTTTTACTATTTTATACATTGTAGAATAATAGTGAAGACATCAAAACTATGAGATAACACATATGGAATCATGTAGTAACCAAAGAAGTGTTACACAAATCAAAATATATTTTATATTTGAGATTCTTCCAATAGCCACCCTTTGCCTTGATGACAGCTTTGCACACTCTTGGCATTCTCTCAACCAGCTTCACCTGGAATGCTTTTCCAACAGTCTTGAAGGAGTTCCCACATGTGATGAGCACTTGTTGGCTGCTTTTCCTTCACTCTGCGGTCCGACTCATCCCAAACCATCTCAATTGGGTTGAGGTCGGGGGATTGTGGAGGCCAGGTCATCTGATGCAGCACTCCATCACTCTCCTTCTTGGTAAAATAGCCCTTACACAGCCTGGAGGTGTGTTGGGTCATTGTCCTGTTGAAAAACAAATAATAGTCCCACTAAGCCCAAACCAGATGGGATGGCGTATCGCTGCAGAATGCTGTGGTAGCCATGCTGGTTAAGTGTGCCTTGAATTCTAAATAAATCACAGACAGTGTCACCAGCAAAGAACCCCCACACCATAACACCTCCTCCTCCATGCTTTATGGTGGGAAATACACATGCAGAGATCATCCGTTCACACACACCGCGTCTCACAAAGACACGGCTTTTGAAAGTATGAAAATGTATGCACTCACTAAAACTGTAAGTCGCTCTGGATAAGAGCGTCTGCTAAATGACTAAAGTCTAAATCTAAATATTTTGGAACCAAAAATCTTGAATTTGGACTCCAGACCAAAGGACACATTTCCACCGGTCTAATGTCCATTGCTCGTGTTTCTTGGCCCAAGCAAGTCTCTTCTTCTTATTGGTGTCCTTTAGTAGTGGTTTCTTTGCAACAATTCGACAATGAAGGCCTGATTCACAGTTTCCTCTGAACAGTTGATGTTGAGATGTGTCTGTTACTTGAACTCTGTGAAGCATTTATTTGGGCTGCAATTTCTGAGGCTGGTAACTCTAATGAACTTATCCTCTGCAGCAGAGGTAACTCTGGGTCTTCCTTTCCTGTGGCGGTCCCCATGAGAGCCAGTTTCATCATAGTGCTTGATGGTTTTTGCAACTGCACTTGAGGAAACTTTCAAAGTTCTTGAAATGTTCCGTGTTGACTGACCTTCATGTCTTAAGGTAATGATGGACTGTCATTTCTCTTTGTTTATTTGAGCTGTTCTTGCCATAATATGGACTTGGTCTTTTACCAAATAGGGCTATCTTCTGTCCCCCCCCCCTACCTTGTCACAACACAACTGATTGGCTCAAATGCATTAAGAAGGAAAGAAATTCCACAAATTAACTTTTATGAAGGCACACCTGTTAATTGAAATGCATTCCAGGTGACTACCTCATGAAGCTGGTTGAGAGAATACCAAGAGTGTGCAAAGCTGTCATCAAGGCAAAGGGTGGCTATTTGAAGAATCTCAAATATAAAATATATTTTGATTTGTTTAACACTTTTTTGGTTACTACATGATTCCATATGTGTTATTTCATAGTTCTGATGTCTTCACTATTATTCTACAATGTAGAAAATAGTAAAAATAAAGAAAAAACCTTTAATGAGCAGCTGTTCTAAAACTTTTGACCGGTAGTGTATCTTCAGAATGTCCCCAGCCAGCGTGTTGGTGTGCATTGACCTTATAGCCCTGCATGACCGTGTGTGTGTGTGTGTGTGTGTGTGTGTGTGTGTGTGTGTGTGTGTGTGTGTGTGTGTGTGTGTGAGTGTGTGTGTGTGTGTGTGTGTGTGTCTCCAGTGTTTTGGAATTGAGACCACAGGCAGTATATGGATGGTAGAGACCAGAGGTACTAGCTAGCAGGATCAGTATCGGGCACAGCCAGGACTTCCTGTCACAATACAATGGAGGAGGAAGTCTGCTAATAGCCCTTCTTCCAACCGGACGCTACACTAGCTAAATCTACATAGAGGTCCTGATTGCTGAACACTACTAGCTAAATCTACATAGAAGTTATAGTTCCTGAACGCTACGCTAGCTAAATCTACATAGAAGTTATAGTTCCTGAACGCTACGCTAGCTAAATCTACATAGAAGTTATAGTTCCTGAACGCTACGCTAGCTAAATCTACATAGAAGTTATAGTTCCTGAACGCTACGCTAGCTAAATCTACATAGAAGTTATAGTTCCTGAACGCTACGCTAGCTAAATCTACATAGAAGTTATAGTTCCTGAACGCTACGCTAGCTAAATCTACATAGAAGTTATAGTTCCTGAACGCTACGCTAGCTAAATCTACATAGAAGTTATAGTTCCTGAACGCTATGATACACTGTAAAAAAAAAATCCTGTTGTTTTTACAGGAACTTACTGGCAGCCAGTTACCTGTAAGTTACTGTAAAAGATTGTAAAGAAATGGTTTGTCGAGATCGGTGTGGAAGAACTTGACTGGCCTGCACAGAGTCTTGACCTCAACCCCATCAAACACCTTTGGGATGAATTGGAACGCCGACTGCGAGCCAGGCCTAATCGCCTAACATCAGCGCCCGACCTCACTAATGCTCTTGTGGCTGAAGGGAAGCAAGTCCCCGTAGCAATGTTCCAACATCTAGTGGAAAGCCTTCCTAGAAGAGTGGAGGCTGTTATAGCAGCAAAGGGGGGGACCAACTCCATATTAATGCCCATGATTTTGGAATTAGATGTTTGACGAGCAGTTGTCCTCAAAACCTTTGGTGATGTAGTGTACCCCCACCCCCCCCAAAAAAAGTTGGGGTGTGGATCAGAAAACCAGTCAGTATCTGGTGTGACCACCATTTGCCTCATGCAGCGCGACACATCTCCTTTGAATAGAGTTGATCAGGCTGTTGATTGTAGCCTGTGGCATGTTGATCCAGAGCATCCCAAACATGCTCAATGGGTGACATGTCTGGTGAGTATGCAGGCCATGGAAGAACTGGGATATATTATCAGCTTCCAGGAATTATGTACAGATCCTTGCGACATGGGGCCATGCATTATCATGCTGAAACATGAGGTGATGGCGACGGATGAATGGCACAACAATTGGCCTCAGGATCTCGTCACGGTATCTATGTGCATTCAAATTGCCATCGATAAAATGCAATTGTGTTGGTTGTCCGCAGCTTATGCCTGCCCATACCATAACCCCACCACCAGCATGGGGCACTCTGTTCACAACATTGACATCAGCAAACCGCTCGCCCTCACACGCACTACACGCTGTCTGCCATCTGCCCGGTACAGTTGAAACTGGGATTCATCCACAAAGAGCACACTTCTCCAGTGTACCAGTGGCCATCGAAGGTGAGCATTTGCCCACTGAAGTCGGTTACGAGGCCGAACTGCAGTCAGGTCAAGACCCAGGTGAGGACGACGAGCACTCAGATAAGCTTCGCTGAGAGTTTCATCAGCTGTCTGGGTGAATGGTCTCAGAAGGCGGATGTGGAGCTCCTGGGTTGGCATGGTTACACATGGTCTGCGGTTGGATGTGCTACCAAATTCTCTAAAATGACGTTGGAGGCGGCTTATGGTAGAGAAATTAATATTAAATTCTCTGGCAGCCAATTGCATGCTCTCTCAAAGCTTGAGACATCTGTGGCATTGTGATGTGTGACAAAACTGCACATTTTAGAGTGGCCTTTTATTGTCCCCAGCACAAGGTGCACATGTGTAATGATTGTGCTGTTTAATCAGCTTCTTGATTGGCCACACCTATCAGGTGGATGGATTATTTTAGCAAAGGAGAAATGCACACTAACAGGGATGTAAACTCATTTGTGCAAAGTCATTGAGAGAAATACGTTTTTGTGCGTATGGAACATTTCTGGGATCTTTTATTTCAGCTCATGAAACATAGGACCAACACTTTACATGTTGTGTTCATATTTTTGTTCAGTATAGTTTAAAGGGATACTTCAGGATTTTGGCAATGAAGCCCTTTATCTACTTTCCCAGAGTCAGATGAACTCATGGGTACCTAGCATATCATAGCATATCATGCTAGCAGTTACCATAGACTTCCAGTCATTGCGTTAACGCTAGTTAGCAACTTCATTCAAACTGCACGCAGAGACATAACAATGCATCCATGAGTTCATCTGACTCTGGGGAAGTATCCCTTTAAAGTGTTATCTGAATTTTTTATGTTAACATAAACATTTTGTGGATGTTCTTCCTGGAAGCCTCTGGAAGCTGGACACACACACACACACACACCCCTACACACACACACACACACACACACACACACACACACACACACACACACACCGCTCACATAACCCCAAATTGGATTCATGAGCTCCATATAGAGAGCTCTGTCTTCAGGCCTCCTCGCTCCTACTGTCTAACCCCCTCCCCCCCTCCATCCCACCCACCCCCTCCATCCCTCTCTCCTTCTACCAAATTGAGTTATTGGATGTTGACGTCAGTCAGCGAGCGACAAAGGGATTCTTTTGTGACGGCTGGTTGTTCGCTGCAACACGAGTGTGTGATCAGCTGTGGCCAGTAGTGTCCATGCACTGTGTCCCGAAGGAAGGATGGAAGAAGGGAGTGGAGAGGAGGAGAGGGGGGGTGGAAGAAGGGAGTGGAGGGAAGGAGAGGGGGGGTGGAAGAAGGGAGTGGAGGGGGATGGAAGAAGGGAGTGGAGGGAAGGAGAGGGGGGATGGAAGAAGGGAGTGGAGGGAAGGAGAGGGGGGATGGAAGAAGGGAGGGGAGGGAAGGAGAGGGGGGATGGAAGAAGGGAGTGAAGGGGAGGAGAGGGGGGATGGAAGAAGGGAGTGGAGGGAAGGAGAGGGGGGGTGGAAGAAGGGAGTGGAGGGAAGGAGAGGGGGGATGGAAGAAGGGAGTGAAGGGGAGGAGAGGGGGGATGGAAGAAGGGAGTGGAGGGAAGGAGAGGGGGGATGGAAGAAGGGAGTGAAGGGGAGGAGAGGGGGGATGGAAGAAGGGAGTGGAGGGAAGGAGAGGTGGGATGGAAGAAGTGTGTGTGCGTACAAGTGCATGTTTTTGAATGCGTACATCCACGTGGGCCTTTGTCTTCACTGTCCGCAATGGCCTCCACAATTACATTACAGCTGCCGGTCAATGCTTTGACCTCTAACTCCATCTCCTTGTGACATGGGTTGTCTGTCACCGTGGCGCTAACTCCTTAGCAACGCCTGAACTCTTTTAATGAAACCATACAGAGTTAGTATTTCCTCTCCGCTCTTCTCAGCTGCTCTCTCTCCAAGGCCTGATACAGCCTATGGAGTAGGACAGTACAGTAACCTGTCATTGAGTAGGACAGTACAGTAACCTGTCATTGAGCAGGACAGTACAGTAACCTGTCATTGAGTAGGACAGTACATTAACCTGTCATTGAGCAGGACAGTACAGTAACCTGTCATTGAGTAGGACAGTACAGTAACCTGTCATTGAGCAGGACAGTACAGTAACCTGTCATTGAGCAGGACAGTACAGTAACCTGTCATTGAGCAGGACAGTACAGTAACCTGTCATTGAGCAGGACAGTACAGTAACCTGTCATTGAGTAGGACAGTACAGTAACCTGTCATTGAGCAGGACAGTACAGTAACCTGTCATTGAGCTAGCGCACCACCGGTGATAATAAAACCTATCTAACAGCAAACACATGAAGTCATCAATGAGGGGCTGTTGTTTATGACGGGTCTATTTGAGTCATATACCTGCAATAGCTCTGCAATTTGTTTAAAGAAAAATAGTTGACATTTATTTTAACAGGGACTCCCATTGAGACCAATGTCACATTTGCAAGGGAGCCCTGCGTATACACTACCATTCAAAAGTTTGGGGTCACTTAGAAATGTCCTTGTTTTCGAAAGAAAAGCAATTTTTTGGTTCATTAAAATAACATCTAATTGATCAGAAATACAGTGTAGACATCGTTAACGTTGCTATTGTAGATGGTAAGTCGCTCTGGATAAGTGCGTCTGCTTAATGACTAAAATGTAAAATGTAGCTGGAAACGGCTGATTTTTAATGGAATATCTACATAGGCGTACAGAGGCCCATTATCAGCAACCATCAGTCCTGTGTTCCAATGGCACGTTGTGTTTGCTAATCCAAGTTTATCATTTTAAAAGGCTAATTGATCATTAGAAAACCCTTTTGCAATTATGTTAGCTGATTAAAGAAGCAATAAAACTGGCCTTCTTGAGACTAGTTGAGTATCTGGAGCATCAGCAATTGTGGGTTTGATTACAGGCTCAAAATGGCCAGAAACCAATAACTTTCTTCTGAAACTCGTCAGTCTATTCTTGTTCTGAGAAATGAAGGCTATTCCATGCGAGAAATTGCCAAGAAACTGAAGATCTCGTACAACGCTGTGTACTACTCCCTTCACAGAACAGCGCAAACTGGCTCTAACCAGAATAGAAAGAGGAGTGGGAGGCCCCGGTGCACAACTAAGCAAGAGGACAAATACATTAGAGTGTCTAGTTTGAGAAACAGACGCCTCACAGGTCCTCAACTGGCAGCTTCATTAAATAGTACCCGCAAAACACCAGTCTCAACATCAACAGTGAAGAGGCGACTCCAGGATGCTGACCTTCTAGGCAGAGTTGCAAAGAAAAAGCCATATCTCAGACTGCCCATCTTAATCTTTTCTTTTATTGGCCAGTCTGAGATATGTATTTTTCTTTGCAACTCTGCCTAGAAG